>NC_059336.1:51333897-51635236 GCF_018350155.1 Leopardus geoffroyi
TATGTAAAACTCAAAATTACTACCCAGAAATGATTAGAATTAATAAGATTTGCAAGGTTTTTGGATACCACCACCAAAATATAAAAGTCAACTGTTTTTCTTTTTTCTCTTTTTTACGTTTTCTTATTTATTTTGAGAGACAGAGAGAGGGGGTGGGTAGGGGCAGAGAGAGAGTAAGAGAGGAGAATACCAAGCGGGCTGTCAGCGCAGAGTCCAATGAGGGGCTCAAACTCATGAACTGTGAGATCATGACCTGAGCCGAAACCAAGAGACAGACACTTAAATGACTGAGCCACACAGGTGCCCCATCAACTTTTTCTATACATAATCAACAAGCAGTTAGAGCACAGAATTTCTAAAAATACTTTATATTTTTCTTGCTGTTATAAATTGTACTAGTAATAAATTTAACAAAAAATGTGCATTCCCTTCATGGAGAGTATTATGAAATTTTACTGAAAGACATTAAAGATAAACAAATTGAGAGTAGTACTATGTTTTTGAGTAGAAAGTTTCAGAAAAGCTGCAATTTTGTCTCTAATATATAGTTCAAATGTATTTCTAATGTAAATCTCAACAATTTTGAAGTACTTGGCAAGATTCAAAATATATAGAGACAGCAAAGCCCCTTGTCCAACTAGATATCAAGGCTTTAAATAAGTTATAGTAATTATGAACATATAATGGAATCAGGAATAGACAAATGGATGGAAGGAATGGCCCCGGTCCAGAAAAAGCACCACACAAAGATGACCTGATTTATGAGCATGGGTACTACAGATCATGCAGAGGAAGCCTAAGCTATTTAATAAATGGTGTTGGCAAAACTGGATTATCTATGTAGGGGAAAAAATGGTCCTCTACCTCATGGCATATAAAAAATTATTTCTAGACGAATTAAAGTCTTCAATATGAAAAGCAAGTCTGTGAAACTTTTAGAAGTTAATGTTAAGGCTCCAGGGTAGGAAAAGATGTTTTTAAATAAGACCCAAAACATTCACCATAAAAGAAAATGTGCTCACGGGTGCCTGGGTGGCTCAGTCGGTCAAGCGTCCAACTTCGGCTCAGGCGTGATCTCACAGTTCATGGGTTCGAGCCCCACATTAGGCTCTGTGCTGACAGATCAGAGCCTGAAGCCTGCTTTGGATTCTGTGTCTCCCTCTTTCTCTGGCCCTCCTGTTCTCATGCTCTCTCTCAAAAATAAATAAACATTAACATTTTTTTTAATTTAAAAAGAAAATGTGTTCAGTTCAACAACATCAAAATTTTAGAAAACATCTATTCATCAAAGGACACTAAAAAGAAAGGAAACAGCCAATCCACAAACTGGAAGAAGATATTTACAACACATTTCAAAGCAAGGTATTTGCACTGAGAACAGATAAATAACTCAGCAGCCACACTGTGGTTAAGAGCAAACTCATGCCAGGTTCAGTTCCTGCCCTGCTCTTACCAGCTGGGGCCTGAGTAAGACACTGCATCTGCCCCGCAGACTCCTTACTTGCGAGGCAGATGTCACGGTAGTAACACCTACTCCACTGGGAAGGATAAAAACAGATTATATATCCAAAACTACTTAGAACAGTGGCAACAGGGTAAATACTAGATAAATATAACCTACCTTCAAGGAAAAGAGAAGTAACTCCAACAGGCATTATATAAAGACAAACACAAATGGCCCATAAACATATGAAAACATAACAGCACTGGTAATCAGAGATTTGTAAATTACATGTCATTTGACATCCACTAGACTGGCAAAAATGAAAAAGTCTAACAGCAAGTGTTGGCAAGGGGTAGAAAGGAGTGTCTGCCACCAATCCAAGTGGGAGTGAAGAAGTGCTCTCTTGCCTGGCTACCAGTTCCAAAGAAACCAGCCCTGTGTTCTCTAGAGAAAGGATGCACTTCTATGTACGCATCAAAAAACCAGAAGCAACAAAAATGTCCAACAACTGTAAAGTGGGCAATGTGTGATACACTCAAATCATGGAGCACTATCCTGTAGAAAGATGAGTGAACGAGATCTGCAGGTGTCGACATAGCTGATTCTTTGCTGGGTGGAAGAAGCAAGTCACAGAAGAACACGCAATGATTCTAAGAATATCACATTCAGCACCAGGCAAAGCTACTTAAAACTAAAGAAACTATTCAGAAACACATACACACATATTCTTAAACACTTCTGCCACCATAAGAAAAGCAAAGGTGACAGTAAAAGAACAGGAAAAGCCACCTGAAGAGCCCCCAAGTCTCAACGTTTATCAACTGGGTGGGAGACACACTGATGCATGTTATATTATCACTCCTTAAACTGTGTCCACCTTCACAGACTTCCATGCATATATTTCACAATAAAAATATTGTTAAAATGAAGTATAAAGACTATTCATTTCTAGTCTAAGTGCCACACACACTTCAACCTTCCATGAGCTTCTCATCAGGAGTGATTTGCAATGAAAGCCTACAAGGTTCATGTTCAAATCAGTGTTCAAATCCTGAATGTTACTTCAGGAACAGAAGTAACAAGGAGGGAGGGCAGTGGGAACCGGAAGCCTATACGCTGCTCTGGGCCAGCAGCATGCGACACACTCAGAGGGGGTCACTGGAGGAACAGGTGGAAATATCTGGCCTGCAAACCAGATTAGTGGGGACACGGGATAAAGGCTGTTTATAAATACTCTAATTAAAGTGTCATCATATAAAAGATTGGGACAAACTACATTGTAGAGAGTGGCCTGCAGGATAGAGCCCAGACCACCTAGGTGGATGTTACAGGCAGACTAGGAATCCTTATTGAAAATAAACTTCTAGCAGCCAGAGAGGAGAATACAATGGGCTGCCTCTGGAAGGAGTGAGTTCTAGGATCCAATCCAATATGGAAGAGACAATTGGGGATTTATAAAGGGGACTGGGCCACTGGGGGCTGGGGGCAGAGGAGACTAAGAAAGTAAACAGTGTAGGAGATCCCTGAGATCCCTTTCAGGCTCTGTGCAAGCTGACCCACCCTCACTCCTGTGATACCAGCTGCAGGGATGGAGTAGGGTGCTGAACTTGGGAAAATTAAAGACTAGTGCGTTGTTTCCGAGCACTGCAGAGGAAATATGGCCAAGAACCCCCACACTGACCTCCAGAGCCTGGTAAGAGTCATCACATCCCTCTTTCTAGCCTCTAGAAAAAACAAAACACAAAACCCACAAACACATTCTTAAAACATTTCTTAATGCAAGCCAAAGGCCTGTCCCAGAATAGCCATTTCCTTGCCAAGGTTGTGGGACTACATTTTTCTGAATGAGTCATTACTGTTTAGGAATGGGAAGAGGAGAGAGTTTGGGGAACTGACATCTCACTGTTGCTTCCAGGAGATGGTGTGCCAATATGCACGCATGTACAGACACTGCATTAGTTCAAACACACTGCATACTAAGGGAAGAAGAGGGCTGTTCCTCAGAATTAGAAGCAGATTTGTATCAGGCTCTGTTCCCATCTGTACATTCATCCTCTCCTAGTATCACTGGTGCACACACAGCATTGTAATTTTCACCTACGTTGCTACCAGAAGGCATCAACAGCTTCTCCACAGGAATTCCAGGCTAAAAAACCAACTTTGCTTCCCTAAAAGACCATCTCCAAAGGACTAATTAGCACTTTACAAATATTAGTCGATGATCAAATATTATTAGACGATCAACATGGCTTTCCTTCCAAAGGTAAGTGGTGACTGCAGCCTCCATTATTATTTTAAAATCTAAAAGATTAATCAAAACCAGTTCACACCCTCAAAGATGGCTATAACCATAAAGGCAGGCAACAGGAAATGTCGTCAAGGATGTGGAAAAACCAGAACTCTCATACTTTTCTGGTGGTGAAACGGTATAGCCACTCTGAACAAGGCTGGCAATGCCTCGAATCATTAAACAGAGCTATCAGATGACCCAGTAATTCTACTCCTAGATCTGTGAAAACCTGTCCCCATCAACTTGCACATGAATATTCACAGCAAAACCACCCACAATAGTCAAAAAGTAAGAAAACCCAAATGCCTGTCCACTGGTGAGTGGATAAACAAATGTGGTATAACCACATGATGCATTATTATTATTTGACTATAAACAAATGAAGTGAGCTATGTCACAACCAGGATGAACTTTAAAAATACTATGTTAAGTGAAAGAAATCAGACCACATATCATCTAATCTCATTTATATGAAATGTACAGAATACAAAACTTCACAGAGACAGAAAACAGATTAGTGGTTTCCAAGAGCTGAGGGGACAGGGAACAGGAAGCGTCTGCTGCTGGGCATGGGGTTTCCTTTTGAGGTGACAAAAATGTTCTGGAATCAGCAGTGGTAGTTATACTAAAGACTACTTAAAAACATTAAGATACAAACTTAAAAAAAAACCCAAAAGGTTAGCACTCTGAGATATTTGGGGACCTAAGAGAACAACAATCACTACCTTGTATAAAACAGGTTAACAGTTTGGAGCAACGTCTTCATGTCCACTATCTCTTCCAAATTTTACCACCACTTGTAGGAGGGCGGGAGCCCAGCCCAGCCATCATGGTTCTTGTCACTTCCTCTGGTTCCTGCTAGAAGCACGTAAGGACACCCACAGGTAAACCACATGGGCATACAAGGTTCACTAGCCCCTGGTGCAGAAGCACATGAAGTCAGGTCACACTGGAGACCACTACATTGGGGGCTTCAATTTTTTGCCCACCCACCACCACTTATGATATTCTTCCTGGAGAGAGAGGCGGGGCTACAAATTATTAGCAGGGAATACACATGGATAGTTTATTTTTTTTTAAATCTCACTGAACATCCTTTAGGGTGACAATCCTGATGGCCCCCTGGCTCTTCTTCCCACTTCAGAAGCACACACTTACTTCCCCATTCCTCCCCTGGCATTGAGCATGGAAGCTAAGGCCTCTCTCCGGAGTGCATTCTGTGAGCTCAAGCACGGCCAGCAGAAGCAGCAAGATCTCTGCAAGTTCCCTCCTGTCTGTGTTGTAACATTTTAATGAAACAACCCCGGGGGTAAGATGATAAAGACACTGACATGGTACAAGAAAATCCCTCTGCAACACAGCTTAACAGCTGTGCCCACATCCCACACTTAGCTTTTTTTATGATGTCTGCCTACTCTCATTAAATTCCAATCTAGCCAGGGAAAAGTCACCTCTTGGCCTCATCTTAACATTACAAGAGTTGTGCATGGAACTTTAATTGATGGCAATAAAGCTGTCTGCCCATATCCTAATGTGGTGAGATACATAGACACCAAAAGCCCGATTTCCAAGCTGGAGAAGAGTCCTCATTTGAATTCTTATCTGTTGAAAAACCAAAGAATGAACTGACAGTCTACCCCTTAATGAATTAGAAATCACTTATGTGGGTACCCTTTGTGCTCAGTTAATACATCCTTTTTAAAAGGTTATTTCTGCACTGGATTCGTCCTTTCACATTCGACTGGAGGCTACTGCAGATTTATTCATTCAGCAAATTTATTCTTGCAGTAGCTCTCAAAAATCAGCACACACTATTATACAGCACAGGCTCCATTTGTGAAATTATTTATAGCCTTATTTAGAAAGCTAAGCTTCCTTAAGACTGACAATTTTATTGGCTGACTTAAGCGCAACTCCAAGGCAAGGAGCGCTTGCACTTCTTAGCTCAGGATCCTGGGCTCCTGCCATACCTTTCAAGGCCAAGGTTGCCCTTGGGAGCCACTTCACAGGTTTGGCTTTGCCTATGCCTGGTCTGACTGCCATCAGACTAGGTAGGTTTACGGAGGATGTGGATTTAGGACTTCAACAGGAAACACAAAATACACAAAGTTCTGCTACAAAGGAAGAAAGGGTTGCTATTATTTGGGGATTCCAGGCTGTTAGAAGCCATGCCAGGTATTCTGTCTACCTATCTGTCCTTCTCTCCCTTACCCTTTACCTTCTCTTCCTTCTCCTCACATTCTCTCCCTCTGCCCTTCACTCACTTCCCTTCTTTCCTTACCCTGCCTTCCAGTTGTCAAGGTGATAAAAACAAAGAAACAAACAAACAACAACAACAACAACAACAACAAAAAGACCATGAGCCATCCATTCCTTGAAATGTGGTATTTGCTTCAATACTGAATTATCAGGACTGATCATCTTCAGAGCTGAGACCTGCCAGAAAATGGCAGAAGTCCTTCACAGAAGTCCTGAAGTCCTGACCACACCAGGGCATTAGGTAAACTATGGTAATCCACTGGAATTTGACCAGAACTTTGAGATTCTCATGGCCAATCTTTGATGTCCACATGTGACCGACCCCTTACTCACACATTTCTTCCAGCATTCATGATGGTAGTTGGAAGTAGACCCTCTCCCCTCTAGAAATCTGTCTTTCCTTGAGTTGCATGGCAGGGGGCCAAGGTTGACATCTGTTACACATTTATTCATATTTACCATATCTGTGCTGCCACAAGAGGGTTTTATCTAGACAAGACTTCTAAATTGGCTTGGCAACGTTTAATCTTCTATTGCTTAGTCTTATGTCCTATAATCCATCCAGTCATTGAAGAGTGTTTGTCAAATTTCTATTTTAATAAAAACTCCAATAACAACATTTCCCTTCCTTTGTTAAATGGAAACAAAGCATAATCTAATTTTTAAAATACTGTAAGCAGATAATCAAAATTTGACAACTATATGCCCTGACTCAACTAATTTCCACTTCAAATGTTTCTAATCCATGCTGGCTTTGGCAATGAATGATGTTCTGGAGACAGGAAGAGGCAATTTGAATACCACATTTGCTCTACCAATTTACTAAATTAAATGGCAAGATAGTGAAGGCGTGGCTTTTCGATGAGAACAATCTAATTACACATGAATCCAAGGATATAAGGTTGGAGTTCCATTAGTTTTTAAATATTTATTTATTTATTTTGAGAGAGAGAAAGAGAGTATAAGAAGGAGAGGGGCAGAGAGAGAGGGAGACAAAGGATCTGAAGTGGGCTCTGTGCTGACAGCAGTGAGCCCAATGCAGAGCTCGAACTCACGACGTGAGATCATGACCTGAGTCAAAGACACTTAACCAACTGAGCCATCCAGGCACCCCTGGAGTTCCATTTTTGACTGCATGCCTCAAAGAATGCAGAGAACAGCAGAAAAACATTTGAGAGATATGTTCATGCACCTCAGCATCTTGTGTGTTCACGTGTCTTTCTTTCATAAATATGATTTCTTATTATTAATACTTGGTCATATTCATTAAATTGCTATAACTTCTCATTAATAGCTGCCATTCTTGGGAAACAATCATAGATACATTACATACATCCTAATCCTCATTTTTTAAACCCCAGCAAAGCAGGCAATATTATCCTCATTTTACAGATCAAACGTTCAGCAATATTGAGAAAACTGTATACAGTCAAAGAGGACAGGGATTTAAATCCAAGTCTGGCACTAAACTCCATGGTCATTGGTCATCCCACTGGATCATTCTGCCCTCTACACACGCTCAGCAGAGTACCGTGCCTAGAGAGCTTGATTTTCCTCCAGAAATAAATTAATTTGCATGGCACTGCCTACTCACCTGTAGCATCTGCCTCTATGTTGACATTTTATAGGAGTGGAATACCAATAATCTCATATGAACAATACTTTTGTATATTGTGCATCAAAGAGCTAGAATCAATAACTGATTCTGGTGATTTAGTAAGCAGAGAGTTTAGATATTCTGATTAGGTTGGGACAGGACTAAAGTGCTCCCAGAAAACAAATGCGGATCTGATAGGTAGAATAACCTCCTTTTTATAGCATGTAAACTGGCCTTGGATTCAAAAATGCAGGGGAAGCTGTGACTCATTGCTGAGAATGTGAGTAATGTGGTCCTGCAGCTGGAGCTGTTCTACCAGCAGGAAAGATAGCCTTGTGCTCCCTGTGGTTATACCTGACATCTCATATGCTGCCTCTCCAGTCCAGGAGGACACTAGCAGCTATGCAGAGAACAGGAAGGAAATCTCTCCTCTGGGTTGTCACGTGGCCCCTCCCCATAGGACCAGCCCTCCAGAGATAGCCACACCAGCAGGGGCCAGCACGATGGATAATGGTGAGGAAAACTGGGCAAAGAGAACAGTCACCTTCATTCCACAAACATACTCTGCAGGCTTATGGTTGCATGCATTCCAGTCCTCACCAAAATCCCATATAAGAGAGGCAATGGCACAGTGCTGGCAGTGTCTATGAAGACACGACCACAGGGAAAGCTTGAAGGGAGGGCGACACAGGCAAACAACAGCCTGAGAAATCAAAGATGCCTTCACAGAGCAGGGGACGTGTGAAGTTTTGAAAGATGAGTAGAGATCTGCCAGGTAGAGGGGAAGGGTGAACATGGAAGAAAGAGCTTGGCCATCAAGCACAAATAGGGAATGAGAGACAGAGATGCAAAGATGACTTAAGGGGTAGTCCTCAGGTCTGAAGAAATTATGTCATAAAGTGAGACCAGGTAATGCAAAACAACTCATTTGAAAACAATCCCAAGGCTATTTTATTTAATTGTGCGGGGTGGAGAGGCCATGTTTAGCAATCAGAGTACCTATGAACTCCAAGCTAGCAGCCAGAGCACACTGCTTTTCCCCTCCTTCCAGCTTGCTGGGAGTGGGAGGTGCTAGCCACCTGAAATTCCAGTTAGCACAAACATCCTTTCCCCATCCCAGAGGCTTGGTTCCACTGAAAATTTAGATGGGCAGAGCCCCACTGAAAATTCAAAATGGAAGGTGCTCAGAGTACCTGGGTGGCTCAGCTGGTTAAGTGTCCAACTCTTGATTTTGGCTCAGCTCACAATCTCACAGTTTGTGAGTTTGAGCCCCACATCTGGCTCCATGCTGACAGCACAGAGCCTGCTTAGGACTCTCTCTCTCCCTCTCTCTGCCTGTCTCCCATTCATGACTTCGCTCTCTCTCTCTCTCTCTCTCTCTCTCTCTCTCTCTCCCTCTCTCACCCTCTCTCAAAATAAAAATAAAACACTTAAAATGGAAGCTGCTCAAGTTGGGATCTGTCATTGCCCTCTTTAACCCTTAATATACATCAGAGGAGATTTATACATCCTAAATGCAAGGAAAATGGGACCAATGTGATTACTAGCTCTTGCTCTCCCAAGGGGACAGAAATGCCTCCTTTGCCTGGCTGGAAAAAGCTTGAAGGTGGACGAGGGGAGGAAGGATCTGGCTGGAATGTCTGGGACAGAGGAACAGGCCAGGTCCAGAAGCAAGCCAGCCACATCATTTGGCTTTGGCCAGTCTTCCCCAAGTCGACACATTTTAAAAAGAGGGGAGGGGGATAAAGCTAATGTTTAAAACCAACAGGCACAATAAGAGAAGATCAGGGTGGAGAGGAACTTTCTGTCCTAGAACAAGCCCATAGGGTTGCTTTTTTGCCATGTGGGCTCCTTCCATTTGGGCATGGGAAACATGTATTTTTCTAACCAATAAGTTGCAGGAGAGGAAAAGCAAAGTGCTTGTAAATGCAAGCTCTAGGCCCTGGACATTTAAAGGGGAGCACTGGGTGTTCTGTGGGTCTCTGCTGGGCCTGCAGGCAGACACAGTGAGGACCATTTGTCTCTTTCCACCCACTGCCTACACTGGCTCAGGAGAAGGGGAAATAAATGTAGAATTTGTATCAGGATGCCATAGGGACCAATTCTTTCTCAATTCCAAATAACGCAACAAGCTTAACCCTTGGGCCTTGCAAAATTGTACTGCTGTCACTATTTAACATCTATAGGATGACAGCCAAGAGTGAGGTACAGGAGAAGGAACCAAGACACACCCTCAGGCAGGGTGGGGAGCTCCTGATCTGCATTCAGCCAGGAGTGGTCACTGTGCCTGCAGCTGCTGGACTAGGCAGGGCAGACACCACAGACCTGGCACCGCTCATAGAACAGAGACACAACTCACTCTCCCAGCTTTCATCCCAGCCAGATGAGTGCTTTTGATCTGTTCTGGAACAGAGACTTTAAATAAGGATGTTCTCAGAGAAGTTCTGAAGTAAAATTTCACTGCATATTTAATCCATTTGGATGTCAGTTGGGTTTGATTCCAGAATCCTCCCTCTTTCTTCTCAGGCCACTCTGCCTTTGAGAGAGGGGTGGTCTCAGGCCAGGCTAATGGGGGCTCACCTATTATACTCTGTCTTGAGGTGGGATGGTAGCATGCACAAGCACCAGCACCTGAGCATCCCCTGGCAGCTGTCCAGGGCAGCACCAGTTTCTGCCCAGAGCAGATTCAGTTCCCACTTCCTGGGGACCCCAATCTCCCCAACCAAGCTAAAGAAACAAATGCTGCTCCCTGAATGCTGTCATGCGTATAACTCCCACTAGAGTCTGGCAATAGGCACCTTGTCTTTGAACCAATACACCCCACAAGAGCAAGATCTGGTTGTCTGACATCTATCTTTATGCCACCAATTCCAAAACACAGAGCTCAAAAGTGCTGTGATTCAATCACTGACAAATGAGTATTTTGAGAGCAATCCTGACTTCCTCCCCCCTTAACACAATTCTCTCTTAATCAACTGGCACTCAGTGGTACTCCTTCTTCGTAGATGGCATGTGCAATAAACTGGCAAAGAGCAAACATTCAGGAATGGATTTTCAGTGTCTGGGAGGTATGAAGCCAGTCACGCTAGGAGGAACAGCCGAATGGAAATACTCCCAAACATCTGGGGCTGCGCTTCAAATTTCAAAGTGATTCTTCTGCTTGCACAACTTTACAATCTTGGCATTTGCCAAATGCTTATGTTTTGCTTAATCTGAAATTAGGCAAGGATTTCAGCTCTCACTCTCGGTATCACTTGAATGGTTTTTCCGTGTAAAGGGAGCTTTATTGTATACCGAAATTCAGCCTGCTCATGGTTTAGTAAGACAGAAGGCAACCAAGGGTCATTAGCAGCCTCATTCTTCTCCACTTTGCAGTATCTGACTTCCCATCAAACGCAGGTCTGCCCCTTGTGTGCCTTTGGTCAGTAAAGGCAGAAAAGCTGCCCAAGACCCCTCAGTTCTCAAGCTGAATGAGACACTGCTGGCCACACTCATCTTTCCTTTTGACCCAGACTCCATCTAGTTGCCTCTCTGAGGAATCTAAACCCCAGCCAGATGAGGTCCTTAAGTCCTAGCACGTACTGCCCAGTTAGTGCCAGGATACCAGGAAGGCAGGCATAAGCAGAGTGCATGCTTCAAAAGGTTTCTTCTCAAAAGGCAGGCATCCCTCTTATTTTAATACTGTGGTATAAAAATAAGAACTAATACTATGCAACTAAAGTCATTCAAACATGGGTCAGTTCTCTTTTCTCAGGGACAAGAGCTGACAGAAACCAAAGAGGACTTTCTAACTGTCCTATACTTTAGAAATAGCATCAGAACATGGGGAGCAAAGCCTGGCAGAAACTGGACCAAAACTGAGTCCTTATTGTGACCTGGGCCAGCCACTTGCCAAACCACACCATGCCATGCTCTGACCCAGTTAGCTGGGGAAGTCGGGGGGAGTTTGGCTGGGGTTCCCTCCCTAGGACTAAATCAGACAGCTTCCTCACTGAGGTTCAACAGGTGAAGAGGGAGAGACGAGGACCCTCCTCCCTTTGCCCCTTCTCCCCTGGAATTAACTCTCCAGGACTGGGAACAGAGTCAGGGTCAATGGTGCTGACCATGGGCAAGACCTGATACAAAACCACTGTCAGCTGGTGAACAAGAACTGCCACTCCATGAGTTCACCTCGCCAGAAAGCACATCCAAGTGCCCCTGTGGTCTCATGAGACCAATACTATAGAAATAGAGGATTAAAACTTACGGCCCCCCAAAACTTGAACACTGATGTGATAGTAGCTTTATTCATAACTGCCCAAATTTGGAAGTACCTTTGGTAGGTGAATGGATAAACAAACATGCAGACAATGGAAAATTATCCAGCGTTAAAAAGAAACAGAGCCACAAAAGTATATGAAGAAACCATAAATGCATATTGCTAAGTGAAAAAAGCCAATCTGAAAAGGCAACATACAGTATGACGATACAGTATGATACAGTATATCCCAACTACAGGACACTCGGAAAAAGTGAAAATACAGAGAACAGTAAAAAGATCAGTGGTTTCCAGGGGCTTGGGGGGATCAATAGGAGGATTTTTAGAGCAGTGGAAGTATTCTATATGATACTACAATGATGGAAACAGGTCATCATACATTTGTCCAAACCCATAACATGTACAACACCAAGAACCCTAATGTAAATCCTGGACGTTGGGTGACAGTGATGTGTCAATGCAGGTTCACTGATTGTAAGAAATGTACCTTCCTGGTGGGAGATGTTGATAGTGGGGGAGGGTCATGTGGGGTGGGGGTGCAGGTAATGGGAAATCTTTGTACCTTCCTTTCGATTTTGTTGTGAACCTAAAACTGCCCTGTAAAACAAAGTCAATTTTTTAAAAAAGCAAAAGGTGTGGAGTCTCTAAGGTAGGCAACAAGTTCTCAGCATGCCAAGGACTGTTGCTAAAGACCACCTGTGTAGCAATGGTCACAGTGACATCAACACCCATTGGTTGCTCACCTGCTACAGGCAGGGGACCAGCATCTGAAGAACCACCAAGCACTGAGCCCTCTCCACCAGATGGAGGCATAGAACCAGCCATTATCACATGGGAATTTCCCCAGTGCCAGCCTCAGTTCTGAATCCAGAAAAATGTGAGCTTCACCCTTTCCTCCCCATCCTCTTCATGTCCACTACACCCTCAGAGAGAAGCCCCACAGTGATGATCACTGCTTAGTTGTGAAGAACTGCTGTGAGGGATGAAGACCAAGAAGCAAGACACTGATGGACCCTTATCCAAGCCCTCAAGTTCAACAAAACCAGCTCTGGACACCTCCTAAAGTTCCATCTTGTCCTTTCTCCTTTGAAGACTTCATTTTTTTTTCTGCTTTAGAATTGCATGCTGGAAAATTATTTTTTAATCACATCAAATCCCTAGGTATTAAAAATCTTTGCAACGTAGGCAAAAAATCTGATATATTTGCATAAAATCTCATACAGACCAAAAAAAAACCCCCAAAACCTTCAAATACATCTCAAACGGTTTCCCATTCTCTAGTGTGACATGGGAGCAGAGATATACCTGCTTTGGTAATGGGTGATGTTCTGGTGGCTGGTGGCTTGGTACTTAGATCAAGTCCTGACATGAAAAAGTGAACAGCCTTCCAGGATGAGTGTGTCTGCACCAACAGAGGCTCCTCTGTGCCAATGCAGCCTAAAGCTCTTAGCTCTCTACCTCCCCAAAGGCCACAAGAGCCACATACAATGAAATGGAAGAGCACACAGATGAGCTCTGGATGGGAGAACAGCAACTAAGACAGGAGGAGCCCCTGCAGATCATGACCTGGCAAGCGTGTTCTCGTGGGTAACAGTTTCTGACATCTGTGAGACACGTACTCACTGTCCCCTCTGCTCACAGGAAAAACTGACCGTTGTTTTGCATGTTTTCATCCCCAGATACTTTCTTGCTGCCTCGTAGCATAAGTGAGTGTCTTCTATAGGTAGAAGCTATCATTTTCCTCAAACTGCCCTACTGTGATAGAGGGTTATTTTGCTTTGCTTTTAATCACAAGGAGAATTTTAAGAGTCAAGGGACAAAGAATTGACCTTGCTGAGTCAATTGTTTGATGAGTATTACTCAGTTAACAGCCCAAATTTGGGGCTAGACCCAGGGCCCTTCTGCCTTATTATGGAGAGACAGACAGCCCTGTGGGACTCTGGGGTTCACACTTAGCAAAGGGAATCCTAAAGAATAAATCATAACACAAAACCTTTTGCCAATAACACTCAGTCCAGTAAAGTCTGTGGCCTTTGTCTTCATTATTCTACAGCAGTGCTGCCTCAATGGACCTGTCTGCATCAGTAAGTACCCTCTGTGTTTGCACTGTTCAATATGGCAGCCATCGCCAAGTGTGATTGGGGGCTACCTTACTGGACAGCACACCTCTGGAATGGGTGCCGGCAGTTCTAAAACTAAAGGCTTAACTGAAAATAACAGTCACACAGGGTGATGCTGTAACTTTCTCACAGTCACCAGTGGTGTTTTAGCTTTGTTCTATGTCCTACCAACACCAACAGGTCTGTAATGGGCCTGTCTAATATACTGATAGTCCTATTCACGGACTGATTCTCCTATTCATGGGCAAAAATTTGATTCCAGTACAGTTATACCCCACATTAAACAAAACCAAGCTGGCAAAAGAATTTACAGAGTAAGAATTTGGCTGGTGAAGACGATTATTCACTTTTTAAAAAATTCATCAAATGATTCATTAAGGAGCATTTGCCTTACGCATGTAAAGAAGGAGTAATTTACAAATTTATACACAGCCTTTAAAGACCAAGCAAAGTGACAGACACACGCAAATGAAGGTGGAGACATTATTCATGAGGTGGCAGGAATAATAACGGTGAATAAGTTAGCAGTTATATTCACAGGCTGGAGAAATTCCTCCCTGTAGGGAGGTAAAGGCAGAGGTCAGGCCTTGAGGGCTGACCCACTTTCCCAGTGGGGCCCTGTCCTCTAACCTCCTTCATTGCTCACCTGGCTACACCAAAGCATTATCATTGTCTTTTTTAAAAGATCCATGGGATTTACCTCTTCAAAAGATCCATTCTTTGGAATCCTGAGCCACTAGGATAATTGAGGATTCATCAATTTATCTAGTTCAGGAAAAATAAATTCTTCTAAACTGTATTCCAAATACTGCTCCCTTAAATAGGCTGCCTTCCACATATATGACCCAGTGTCACTTTTGAGCCCCTGTCCTTAGTTTCCTGTTATATAGCCCAGTGTCACCTATGCCTCCTCCCACCACCTCACAGCCACATTCAGTAAATGCTCAGGCCTGCTGCCTTCTGCCACTGTGGTGTCCCCAAAGCCACACTGGCCCAGGTGCTCAGGAGCCCCCTGCTCCCCACAGCCTCTTCCCTCTCCTGCTGTGCCACTGCTCAGGTGGTTCTGAAACTCTTTCTGGTCACCTTCTGCCCTGCTCCAAAACCTCCACTGTCTCTCTCACACACTACAAAACAAAGTCCAATTACCTCAGTTTACATATGACACCCCAGAGCACCTTTCTAAATGTCTTCTCTCCCATCATTCTTCAGACCCCTTTGCTCTAGCTAAGCCCACATCAAATGCTCCCAGAATGCCAAGCCCCTTTCCTCTGCTCACCTGCCACTTCTTCTGGGGTGGTGGACTCTCCATCTCTACAAATAAACTCCAATCAGCTTTCAGGCCTTAAGGCAAACACCAACACCCAGAGAAAGGTGTCTATTCTGTGAGCGGGGAGAATCAATCTCTGTCCACTAACCTCCCAGAATATTTCCTTCCCACCTTTCCTGAGGATGGTAAACTTAAGAGGCAGCTGGAGCTAGCTGTAGTGAGCCCTCCTGCCAGCTGGAGCCCCAGGGCTTCAACACACAGCTAACTACATAGCCTTTCTGGGCTTCTGTTTTCTCTTTGGCAAAGGATGATAATAATGACACTTATGTCATCAGGCTATTGTGAGGGCTACCAGATACACTAAGCATCAAGGGTAGAGAGCAGTGTGGCATGTGGTAAGCACTCAGGTGTGACCTTTGGTTTTGTCTTGTATCAGTGTCTCCAATGAACACATCTTAAAATCTGACACTTCAGCTGTAGTTCTCATCCCTTGGCTGTGCACCATGATCACTGTATTAACAACAAATGCAGCAGGAAATAGATGCCAGGCTCTGCCCTTGAGATGTGTATTTAGTTAATTTGGGATAAGGCCTGGGCATCGTCAAGAGAAAGAGAGATCCTGATACCACACCAGGGGTGAGGATGTTGGCACAAACAAGTTCCCTAACCCTTCTTCAGATCCCTCTGTTCTTCAGAGCCCAGTCCTTGCACACAGAGGAGGCTGATGAACACAGGACACATATCCCCTACTGGGGTATGTGCTTGAGTTGGGATCCTTGCCTTTTGCCTCTTAATGCTATAAACATGCCCACCCATAGCACCTGGTCTCTATTCTTCTTCCACTTTACTACAAAAAAAAAAAAAAAAAAAAAGCCAAGAGCTATTGTGGAAAACAATGGGGCAGTTCCTCTATAAGAGAGGATTACTATATGACACAGTGATTCCACTCTTTGGTATATACCTCAAAGAATTCAAAACAGGTATTCAAGCCAATACTCATATAGGAATGTTCAGTGAAGCTCTATTCACAATGGCCAAAAGGCGGGAACAGCCCAAATGTCCATCAGTGGATGAATGGATAAACAAAATGTGTATATGTACAATGGAATATTAGCCTTAAAAAGGAATGAAATTCTAATGCATGCTGCAACATGGATGAATCTTGAAGATATTATGCAAAGTGAAAGAAGCCAGACACCAAAGGACAAATACTGCATGACTCTGCTTATTTCAGGTAATCAGAGTGGTGGAATTCATAGAGACAGAAAGCAAATGAGAGGTTGCCAGAGGCTGGAGGAGGGAGGACTGGGGATGAACAAGTTAATGGGCAGAGAGCTCCTTTGGCTGCTGAAAGGCTCTGAAACCAGACAGACGTGATGTATGCACAGTACTGCAAATGTGCTACATGCCATTGAAATGTATGCCTTAAAATGGGCGAAATGGTGAATTTCGTATTATGTGTATTTTACCCTAATAAAAAAAAATCATAAAAATCCAAGATTTGAACTTGTCAGAATTATTACAGAGGTACAAGCAACTTTGAATGAGCACCCTGTCCACAAGAAAAGGGAACAAGACTTAGAACCTGAGCTGTGCTATATTTTCATCCCTTAGGCTTTTTATGTTTCATTTCTTTGTAAGGTATTTTGATATTGAACTAACCAAATTGCCAGTTCTGGATAGGTGATATATTTTCAAACCAAAAACACAAAAAGAAACCAAGAAACACTTACCCCAGTGTTCCCCTGGTTGACAGTTCCCTTCTGGAGCAGGCACTTATGATGCCCAGGTCAGCTCAACAAATAGCACTAACAGCGCTGGACTCTTCTGGCCTGGACTCACCATTGCAATGTGGCGATTTGGATAACCTTGTGACTTATAGAAAATACCAACTCTAAAGTCTATGTGACTGTGTCCCATCCACTAGAAGATCATGTAACTGTGGGTAGGGAGGAATGAGGAAACTCAATTAAATTTAAAAAATAATAATAAGTAACAGGACAGGTCACTTTTTAAGGAAAGTTCACTGGTTGTGCCATATGATTAGACGTGATGTGACTCATTCATCACTTGGAATCAGTGCTATTTTCAAAGTGAAGCCAAAGAAAAACACAACAACCACCAGGGTACATCAATCAGAAAGGTATTTCCATACACTTGATCCCTAATAATCAAGTACTAAATCATCCTTCAACCATCCATTGCATTTAGGATAAAAATGCATCTGTTCCAAATGATAGCACAGAGCACACAAGAGAGCTGAGCAGAGGAGCGACATCCTGCTTGCCCTCAAAATTATACCTTTCCTAACTTCACCTGGCAGAATGCTCCTGAAATGATTTTAGCAGAACATCTCCAATGTCATACATTACAACATGGATCTAAGAGTTAAATCAATTTGGCTACCTAAAAGCTCAATTTGTGAAAATGTACTTATGTATATTCAATTTCCAAATACACATCTCCCAGCGATGGAAACCAAATGTGAACATTATTTGATGAATGGAATGACAGACACAAATATTTTTCTATTTCTAGCCACTATGAGAGAGAGAAAGAACTGTTGATTACACAGAGAATCAAGAAATGCACATTAAAAGTCCTCCGTTTATAAACTAAAAATGTATTGCAATAACCACGGGTGCCTTTAGCTATGTTACCTAAGCCATACATACCAAGCAGCAAACAACTGAGCAAAAAACTCCTCTGTGACAAAATCACAAAGCTATTGGGGGGTGTGGCATGTGTGCCACACACACACACACACACAAGCCAAGCTTCAGTGCTCTCACTATCTATTCAAAACACATACCAACTGTGGCAATCCAGGTGGAAAGACTATTAACCAATCTATCAAACAGCCCTGTGGTTTTTAAGTTCCTTCCTGAACCATCCCCTAAAGGAGTCCCCAAACAACAAGAAACATGATCCTGCCATTTCAACTTGGATTTGTCTTACATAATGTCCTAGGTCATGGAGTACACTTGGAGTCAACTGACTGATAACTGTGAAGTCATCCTGGGTACTTAAATCACAGTGGGCCATGGTCAATGCATGTAGCTTCCTGCTTGGAGAATACCACCAGCTACAGTACCAGGTCAGAGAACACACCCATGGAGCAGGTCAAGCATGCACAGACAGAGGCCTCCTCCCTCCCCAGGGAATGGGAAGCAGAGGCATCTAATGGCCCTGGAAACCACAGTGCATCATTGCAGCAGGTTCTTCCTGTCACAAAGGTCCTGGCCCTGGTTAGGGAGACAGGGCCTGGAGCCTTACCTGGAGAAATGCACCTCCGTGCACAGTAACATCTGCTTATCTCATGATGCATCATGTCATCAGGGTGCTATGAAGGGGGTCTCAGTGGCAAGCGTAGTCCCTTCATCTTGCCACCTTTAGTATGAAGGCCCCTCATGACAGAGAGGGGAACCCAGTGAAAAACAGTTTCCTGCCAGCCTCTCTAAAAGCATTTTTCCTGAAACCACCTTAATTTGGCTCTGCCCTCATGCCCTCTGCTGTGTGCGCAACCTGTCCTCAAAGCCCAGCAACGGAGGAGTCAAAGGGCTCTGCCAAGTGCTGTTGGAGCACATGTTTCTCAAGGCAGGACAGACGGTCCTGTGAGGGACTGGATGGCACAGGAGCCAGAGCAGTATCTCAAGGCTGCTACAAGCCCCTGTGCAGGGACACCCTCCCTGTGTCCCTTGGCCCAGCCTCTATCCTTACACTCCTCAGGGACTGAGCTTTGCTGATTCTGCATCTCTTCTGAGAGATGGTCCACTCCTTCCTTTCATGGATCCTGCCAAGCACAGCTTTCTCTGTAAGCAATATATAGATGATGTGATATCTGCTTCCTGTTGATGTTAGATGAGTCAGCCAGAGCGTGAGGGCAGATAACACCCCTAAGACATCCCACTGTGGCTGAGAGGAGCCCATCAGAGTTGCTCCTGAAGTCACAATGAACTCTGAAATGCCTGGATCAGTGAGAGCCCAATAAATACTGCGCCCATGAATAAGGCAGCTGGGGAAGGAGCCCAAAGGGGCCGCACTCAGTGAAGCACCAGGCACAAGAGGGACTTCTGTGTGGGTTTCCTTCCATTCTGTCTGCCACTTGTCTCCCTTATGGCTCCGGGCACCCTGGCCTCTGAGACCACTTCTAGCAAGTGGCTTCTCAGGGGCACTGCCTGGACGCACATGTCCCCCCTTCAGGCTGTGGCTGCAAGCTGCTGCGCAGAAAGGAATGGAGAGTGACAGCCTGCTCTGGAATTGATGAGACCCTGTGTACAAACTGGGTGAGAGTCAGGAAGGCCTGCCAAGGCATTCCACTCTCATCCATCTTCAGTCAACTGTAATAGCAGGAGGAGCTGAGGAGTACCACGAAGAGTATATTCAGACAATCTGAAGGACATTCTCGGGGGACCAACATCTGTTCTACTGTAGCTGCCACCAGCCTACTTCTGGCCATCAGTACCCATGGACCCCTGCAGCAGCTTCCTTAGTGGCCTCCCAGCTCTGTGCCACACAGAAATGACACGCAGGGAATCCCACACAACAGTACTGCCTCAACACCAGATGCAACACATCTTCTGGAAAATACCCCCAGGATATCATCACAGGGACAGAGAAAGGAGGACCAGCGTCTGGAGCATGGCCTACTGCATTCCTTGCCTTAAACCAAAAGCAACTGAGGGAATGCCAACACACACTTCCCTGTGAGAAGGCAAAGGCCGGTGGACAAAGGAGTGGGCTCCAGCACGAAGCACCTGTGCAGGTGTTTTCTGGTCGGCATGGCCTGTCGGTTCCGGGTCTAGGAAGTGCCACAGCAAAGAAGTTGGACTTAACTCGTCATGGCTCTGGCCACCCTGCCCAGTGGTAGGGTGGGTACAGAGCTGGAGGAGGCTGGTATTCCTGGACAGTCCCGCCCAGGCCTCTTGGACCCAGGAGCACTTGTCACTGAGTGTTGTGCTCACCTAGCTAGTTCCAGGGGGATGTGTGGAAGGTTGGCTCCTAAGGAAACACAGCTCTGTTTCAGCACCATCCTTGATGGAAGTTTTTCTTTCCTTTGCCTTTTAACAGCTCATTTGACTGCTTTTAGTTATAATAATGCAAGGTGTTTTGTTTTTCTTTTAGGGGGTTGCTTATTTTTGATACGAAGCATGATGCCTTTAAGAAACATCCTGTGCAGTTCTTGTTTTCTTGGCTCCTGCTGCCAGAGCTCAGCACACTCACTCATATGGGCAGTGGGAGTCTGCCTACAAGACCACTGGAACCCTTGCCCACACTCATGCCCCCACTCCTGGTACAGACCACCCTCTCTCTGCTCTCGCCTTCTCTGCTCTTCATTTCAGCCCAGACCCCGCCTCTGCTTCAGGACCCTCCCCATGGCCTTGCTGACACAGGCTCTGTGCTTTCTCTAGGGCCCTTCTTGGGCCACAGGCCCCAGAAGCCCCAATTGCCCTTCCTGGAGGTTGGCTGTGCTCCCTGACACCCAGGTACCTTCCTCTCTTCCTTTCAATTTTATTGAGATATAATTGACACCCAGAACTATGCAAGTTTAAGATATATAGCATAGTGGCTGGGCTGACACATACTGAGAAATGATTGCCATGATAAATTTGGTTAATGCCCACCACCTCATAGAGATACAAAAAGAAAAAAATGCTTTTTTTTCCTTACAATGAGAACTCGGATTTATTCTCTTAACAATTTTTCTGTGTGTCACACAGCAGTGTGGACACTGTCCTCATACTGTACGTACATCTCTAGTACTAATTTATCTCATAACTGGAAGTTTGTACCTTTTGACCACCTTCATCCACCACCCCCTACCCCACCTCAGGTGACTACAAATCTGATCTCATTTTCTATGAGTTTGGTTTGTTTTTGTTTTTAGATTCCACATGTGAGATCATACAGTATTTGTCTTTCTCTGACTTATCTCACTTAGCAAAATGCTCTCAAGGTCCATCCATGTTATTGCCTATGGCAGGATTTCCTTCTTCATGGGTGAACAGTATTCGTGTGTGTGTGTGTGTGTGTGTGTGTGTGTGCACGCATGACATCTTCTTTATCCATTTACCCATTGATGGACACAGGTTGGTTCCATATCTGCTATTGTAAACAATGCTGCAATGAACATGGAGGTGCATATATCTTTCAAGTTAGTGTTTTCATTTCCTCCGGAAAAATATGCAGAAGCAGAAATGCTAGATCACATGGTGGCTCAATTTTTAATTTTTTGAGGAACCTCCATACTGTTTCCCATAGTGGTTGCACCAATTTACATTACTAGCAACAGTGCACACATGTTCCCTTTTCTCCACATTCTCACCAACACTTACTTATCTTTTTGATCCTAGCTATTCTGACATTTGTAACGTGATATCTCATTGTGGTTTTTATATTCCTCTGATGGGTGAGTGATATGGAGCACATTTTCACATACCTATTGGTCATCTGTGTGTCTCCTTTGGAAAAGTGTCTATTCAGGTACTTTTCCCATTTTAAGGGATTATTAATGTTTTTATATAGAGTCTGACGAGTTCTCTATATATTTTGGATATTAACTCATTATCAGATATATGATTTGCAAATACTTTCTCCTACTGCATAAGTTGTCTTTTCACTTTGTCAAGGTTTTGTTGTGCTTTTTAGTTTGATATGGGCCCACTTGTTTATGTTTGATTTTGCTGTTTGGGCTTTAGGTCTCACATCCAAAAAATCATACCAAGACCCATTCAAGGAGTTCTTTTCCTATGTTTTCTTCTAGGAGTTTTATGGTGTCAGATCTTACATTTAAGTCTTTAATCCATTTGGAGTTAATTTTTGTGAGTAATATAAGAACGGACCGAGTTTAGTTTAATATGTGAATAAACATTTTCCCAGCACCATCTATAAGGGGACTGTTTTTTCTCCACCGAGTATTCAAGCCTCCTTTGTCAAATATCAGTTGACTGGATGTGCATGAGTGTGTTTCAGCCAGGTGCCGTCTTCTAAACCTCTACACTGGACAGAGCCACATGATGGAATACAGCCTGTTGTAAGTAACTTTCCCTGATGATTCCACCGTAATTTTTATCTTGACATTTCAGGGCAGGAAACCTTGTGTTTTATAGGTTACAAAAGGAAATATATATTTCTGTGGTTCTTAAATTATGAAAACATTTGTTGGCTTATGAACATTGTCCCGCTTCTATGAGGAGATGAGGAGGAAAATGCAGGTGCGGGGAAGGCAGTGTCCCTTGTGACAGGCAGTAGACAGAAAAGGCACTGCCCCCTCTCGTGAGATTCTACAATGAACCTTGGGAAATAGGCTTCCACTTTAGTAGAAATCACTGAGTTTAAGAGCAAGAAGCAGTCAAAGGTTAAAACCAGCTGAAGAACAGATATATTAAAGCATCACAACTCTGGGAACTAATCCAGGAGAAGATCGGCATGACCCCAATGGTGGATTCCTTCCAAAGAGATCAGAATTATCAAAACAATAAAAAGTATCTTAGGTGCAATTTCACTGCATGGACCCAGATAACATTCAGGTGGAGAATCACGCAAGGCCTGGGAAGTCCTCAGGTAACCAGACATGTTGATAAATTAATTAATGAACACATTAAGTGTTCCTTTTTATAAGTTGAAGGACTGAAACCAGCCAGGCAGCTTTGGGTTCTGACCCATCACTTCACTAACTTCACTCTGTGCCTTCTCAAGCTGTCTCTAAACTTCCCACTGTCGTTCTCCTAAGACTGTTGTCCAGCGGCTGCTCTTCCCAGGGGGTCTGCACCACTCACAGCCACCACAGGGGATGGGGGCAGGTGCGTGGACCACTGCTAACATTTGCTCTGGGGCCGCACCTGCCACCATCCTCCCCAGTTCAGCTGCCCACTCACCCATTCGCTGGCAGCAGGGTGCTCCTCAATGCTTTCCAAGGTGGCTCTACCTGCCACTGTCACCAAGCATGGGGCTGATCAGGGGTGACAAAATGCCTCCCTTGGAGAGGGCAAGCTGCTTAAAAAGAAACATGGAAATTTAGGCTGGAGTTCGGCCCTTCACATGGGCTGGGTTGGCGTTACCTGTTCTGTTAATCCTGGTATCCTCTGGGCTCTGGCTCAGGAAGCAGAGCCCTCCCACAAGGGACAGGTTTTCCTTGGCTGCTACTGATTCAAAGCACTCAAATACAACTCAATACTAGTTTTCTGGTTTGCTTACCCACACTGAGCTGATTCAAGGGCTCGTGTCTGCTCTCCTTACATAATCCTGTTTCCATGTTGGGGGATTGTGGTGGCCGCAGACTGCTACTGAGCACGGCCGACATTACTGTGAAGCAGATTTTAGGTCTGTTCTACATCCATTACCTTCTGCTCTGAAAATCAGCTCCTCCAATGGCTGATGACAAGCGGCCAGGGCTGGCCACACACAGAGAGGCCAGCTGATCCAGGAGGGTCTGTACACTGGTTGACCAGACCGTCAACTCTACATGGCCAGATTCAAAGAGATGGGCTGCACCACGCCTTTCACCAACCAGGGCAGCACTGGACAGAGACCTTGTGAAGTGACAGAAATGTGCCACATCTGTGCTGTCCATGATGGTGGTCACTAGCTCTTAAGCACTTGAGAAGTGGCTAGTGTGACTGAGAAACTGAATTTTACCTGATATTAATTACTTTAAATTCAAATCTGAATAGCCCTAAACTGTGTTGGGCAGTGCAGCTCTAAAGAATGTCAACTCATGAAACAGAAGGCTGTTCTGGTTAGCAGGGGTGGTGAGAACTTCAGTTAACTTGTCTCTGGAAGCCTCTCTTGGTGCCTCTTACACCCCATGGCGAGAAGAAAGGAGACTGGGGACACCATGGAGAGGGGACAGGAGGCCCCTGGCTGACAACGTGGGTAGTCTCAGAGCCAGGCCTCCTGAGCCTGAGCACTTGGCTCGGCTCACCTCCCTGACAGCTCGCTGGATCTGTCCCCCTTCACTCATGCCACATGAGCTGGGCTCTCTTCCTTGAAGCTCATGAAGGGAACATAAAGCACCTCAGGATCACCAAACCAAGCCTACTGGGCTACCACATCCTAGGCCTGAAAATATTCTCACTTAAAAAAAAGTTCCATTTTTTAGTGTTCAGCACTCTATGAGTCTACACAGAGATCATCTTAACTAAAAATGTAGTTTGAGCTGGAGGAGGAAAGCCTTGCCCTAAAATAGAACAGTGCTCACCCTCGATCAAACTGAATGTGAAGCTCCACTTAATCCTGCCGGAGACAGGCGCTTCCTCCACATGGTGCTCCACGTGTTCGCTCAGCCGCGCACCTGGAGGGGAGGCGCTTCACCAAAGACCCAGGAACCATCCTGTCAGAACTGGCAAGCCTATCCCAAATTTCCTCAGAAAAATTAAGGTAACTTTTTAAAGCTTAAGGAAATCAGATAATTCAGTAGCAAATTCAATATCAAGATAACTAGAATTTTCCCTCCCCCCCAGATTGCCCCCATTTCACTAATTTCAGCCTCTGAGGGGAAGGTGAAATCTGGTGAGTGAAGAAAAGGTATCTAAGAGTCCTGTGTGATGATTCATCTCTGGGATGATTCTTGCAGGCCAGGCTGTGAGGGAACTAGCTGTGGCTGCCTCCTCGCACCCGGCATCTTCAATGCAATGAGCACAAAGGCCTGAAGTCCCATAAAGGGAGACTATTTGGGCCCTCTGCCACCCCAGCATGGAAGCACACGCCCCAGCTCCCACACTGTGACATGTGTGGCCCTCTGTCCTTCCCAGCCTCACAGTTCACCTGTCTTCTCTCTGCCATGTGGGCCCTGGTGTTGCCATCTACTGCTGTCCTCAACCCCAGGGAGGACCATAGGGCTGAGCAGCAAGGTCACAAACCACCCCCTCGACAGGGAGCATGAGTGACAGACACAAGTTTGCTCCTTCAAGCCACTTGAGATTTCAGTTGTGTAACTGTAGCCCAACCCGTCCCATCCTGACTGACACATCACAGATAGATTTGCATTGGTCATAAAAGTTTCAAAAAAACCCCCAGAATTCAGATATGCCAAACCAACATATATAGTAACCTAAAGCATCATAGCCCCAAACTGCAAGTGTCCCCATGTGGGTTCCTGGGTACCATGGACAGCTTTGGGGACCCACGTTCAGGTGAGCAGTTGAAGAAAATACTAATAAACTCACTACTGCCTCTCTGCTCTTGATAGATAGGGAGGGGAGAAGATAGTCATTAGAACCTTCAGACACTAAAACCTCTTGGAAGAAAACACAGAATGGGCCATCTGTGTGGATTCTTGACAGGACTTGGAGGCACTAAGGACAACCTACTCAGGGTCAGAGTGAGGGACAGGCTGAGCGCTGGAAGGAGCAACACATTTCAGCCTCTAGAGAGTTAGCAGTGATTTGGAGGCATACCCTCGAGAACAAATCTGTTTGGTCCAAACTTGTCAAGCCTTCTGGAGAGGCAAGACAGGGCCAGAATGAGGACAGGGAGATGATGTTTGTGGGGCCACCTCTCCTAGGAGGATGGGCTGTGATGTGAAAGAACAGCTTTACAAAGACACTTAAATCACTATCCTCCTCATAAACAATCCAGCTCAGTTAAACACTAGATAGTACTTCTGTGCAGAGAAGCAGCGTGGCCTGTGCTTGGCCCAGGTTGGGGGACACTTGGGCCACGGGAGCACCTGGGGATGGTGGACATGCAGATGGTAGACTCGCTGTGGAGGCAGCTCGTCTAGTTGCTCTGGGCACGCCTTCATCCAGATGTGTCCTCACACTATCACTCTGCAGAGCTGTCCTCTCCTGAAGTGAACCGTCCCTGCACACTCGAGATGAGACAAAGGAGCCAGCAGCCCCTGTGGACAAGGGAGACACTGAGTGTGTGCTCGCTCACATGCTTGCATGCACACACACCCTACACACATAAATACACCTACAATATACACTCTAAACACACACCACACACATACAGACACACAAACTCTACACATCACACACATGCACAGACACCACACATGCACAGACACACCGCATACACTGCACACACATATGCACAAGACAAGTGTGTATAGAGATGCAAATGTTCCGTGATTCCCAAAGACCTGGTCTGTGCAGAGGACCAGGACAATCTCCCTATTGATTGCCTCCTGTCTTTAAACAAACTTACGGTCTGACACATAAGCTGGCATTCTCACAAGTATGGAGGTAGCAATTATTATTTATTGAGAATTGACCACACTGGGCACTGCATATGCAACCTTGCATAATTCCGCCACCTCTGAAGTATTTGTTCTCCCCTGTACAGAGGAGGAAGCTGAGCCTGACACAGGGTTGGGAAGATGCCAGCATCCCTAAAGTGGCAGGTGGCCGAGCCAGCAGTGGACTGGGTCTGACCCTCGTAATCGACCACCACCCAGCACCCCCGATGGGCTGTGAGACCAGGGCACTCCGCCTCTTTGGGGTTGTTCCAGCTTAGCAGGAGCCCGAGAGGGTCAGGGGAACTGTGGGCTGGTGGGCCGTGCTCTCATGTCTGACAAAAGAGCTGTGGAAGCCTGCACTCTCCTTGTAGACCAGAGTCATTCAGCTTTAAGACAGAAGGCACAGGAGGAAGAGGCAGATGAATAAAGAAAGAATGACTTCCTACTGAACCGTTACCCATCATGCCCTGGCCATCCACTGTGGAGAGGGATGCCTGGCATCCCTGGACCATTGCATCTCAGTCTTTTCCTCACTCAAGGACCAATGTGGTGCAAAACCCATGTTAACACCTCTGGAGTATACCTCATGGTCCCTATTGTCCCCCGTCCCTGGTGTGCATGGACTTGGGCACCTGTACCCACCATCAAAATCTTCATCCCTCCCACATTCTTGCCCCGTGGAATAGCTATCATCAGACATGGTGCAAGCTTTCATTCACTTACTCATTTGCTCACCAACTATGCACTATAGGCCACAGTACTTTCCGGTTTCCAAATTACAGAAGAAAGGACAAAATGAATGAACAGAACAAATCCTTCCTGCTTTAAGCTTTATCACTTTATTCCTCTCTTAGTTGGCTCTGCACATCCTACTTGTCATTCAGCAGTTCTGAATTTTCATTTCAGGCTTTTTAATTGAATGTTCAGCCTGGCTGTACATGCTGAGTTTTGTAAGCATTTTAATCAATAAATAAATTAGCCTGCACCACGGCCACATCCTCCATCTGGTGCTGACAATAGAGCAGAGAGTGAGCAAAGAAAAGCCTTGGTTGTGGATTCTCTCTCTCTCTCTCTCTCTCTCTCTCTCTTTTTATCCCTCTATTTAGAATATTCTAGACAGAACTAGCTTTGAGAGTCATCAAGTATAGGGCAAAAGAGAGGCCTTATAATTTAAGGTTTCCTGTGAGCTCCCATGAGAGAAATTAGGGAATGAAAGACAATTTCACCCCCTAGTGATTCTTGGAGGTTCCCCTGGGGAGCAATTCTCCCATCCTGGGGGAAAAAGGTCAAAGGCCTAGGGGTAAATCATGGGGACGTCCCCTTGCTTCAAAAGGCCCCAGAAGCCAGGGCCAGCAGACTTTCCTCAGGGTGGTCTTCCAGTCAATCACTCAGGTATGTGTTGAGGACTTGATGTGCCAAGTACCATTCCTGAATATGAGGTTACAGCAGCAACCAAAGTGGGAAAATATCCCTGTTCTCCAGGGCCTCAAATTTGAGTGCAAAAAGACAGGCAGTAACAAAATATACAAATAAAATACAGAGAAGGCTAAATGTTAAGAAGTCCTCTAGGGAACAAATAATAAAGGGAGGGGAACAGGAAGTACTTGGGGAAGGCAAGACTGCAGTTTTAAGTAGAGTCATCAGTCAGGGAAGGCTTCACTGAGAGGGTGACATGGCAGTGGGAACAGCCTGTGCAAATATCCTGAGGTTGGAGCCTGCCTGGTGAGTGATAGGAGGGGAGAAAGTGATAGCAGAGGAACTGGTAGTGGGGTGAGTGGTCAGGGCCTTAGAGGCCATCATGGGCTCTCAGTTGTGCCCAGTGATGGGAGGCACTGGGGAGTTTTGAGTCTGGGACTAGCAGAGTCTGACTTCTATTTTAACAGGATCACTCTGGCTACTGTATGGGAAGAGATGTAGGGGCAAGGGAAGGAGTAAGAGAGACTCAGGGGGTAGTCCTGTCATCAGCGAAGAGGAGACAGAGGCCTGCATGAGACGAGGTAGGAGGGAACAGCTGCTTTGTGTGGAGAGTGAACGGGTACACAGAAGCAGAGTAAGGGGCAGACCGGGCCAAAGATGTCCCCGCGGGCACCAGCAATAGCTTGCTTCATGGGAGACAGCTGCAGCATGCAATGGAGCTCCTGCAAGGAGCATGTGACTAACTTCCCTGCTCTACCACCTGCGGATTGTCCTCTGCCAGGCCAGGCAAAGTGCAGGGGTCATCATCCTGTAGGAAAGGGGCCCACAGATCCCCCACCTACCCTGTCCTCCACCATGGGATATCCTCCTTGTGGGACCCACAGGCCATGGGGTCTGGGGCAGCCACCACTGCTGGCCATGCAGAAACCCAACCGAATGCAAGACCCCCCCCAGACAGACAGTTCCCCTCCCACCTCCTTCTAACCCCCATTTATCCCCTGCTCCTTAGAAAAATGGCTAAGACTGTGTGTGCATGCCCTGCCTTCTATCTTTGCTTCTCTCCTTCTATTTGATGACTTCTTTACACTGACTTCTACCATCTCATACCTCCTGTCCTTCCCCTGATGCTGCCCATGACACCCTACCCATCTCTGGTTCCTTCCCCTACAGACAGATCTAACAGGACAGTCCCTCTCTATCCAGCAGAGGATGCTCCTGATGGACACATTCTCACACAACACCACACACTAGTGTGGCTGTTGGTCAGCTCAGGGTTACACCTGGAGGCCAGAGGGGGGACGAGGGCAGGTTCAACGTGCCTCCTTGTTCAGGTGCCCATGGAGGTTCTGATCAGCCAGGTGGCAGAATCTCACCTCTTTCCCATCTCCTCTTTCCTGGGCTTCCTCTCAACTGCTTTAGCAAAAGGCATCCTCAAAGAACACAAGTAGAGATTAGTCTTTTCTGTTATTTACAGCATTTGTAGCAAAGATATCAATGAAAGACTAATAAATCAATAGCAACTTCTTCCCAGGGAATCAGCTCCTTAGACCCATTTCTTGACCACCCACCCCATGCAGGTTCCTTCCATGTTTATCATTCTTCCTTGCTCACTTTTTCCGAGGCACTTAGCACAATTTGTAGATGTGCATTCAGGTATTTACATCCTGGTTGTGTGTCCTACCTGAACCTGGAGCTCCCTGAGAGCAGAATCCAATCGGAGTCACTTACCACCAGGTACTCAGGGCTGCCCCTAGTTCCTGGCATACAGTAGGGGCTCAGTAAGTGAGTTACATAAACAAGTGAGGAAATGGACAGATAGCTAGATCCTTGGAGTGAGCACCAACATCTAGCTCATCTGTACTATACCTAAATATTGTGTGTGTTCAACAAACATTAGCTAAAATATCAACTGAGAAACTGCTGTGTCCACTACCAAACATACCCTCCTCCCCTCCCCATTCTCTCCTTACTAAGTCCTCTTTCTTACTCATTGAGCACCTCTTCTGAGCACACCTACACACTTGGCTCTGTGCCAGGGGTTTGCTGAGTCCCCAGCTGAGCCAGCACCTCCTCCAGGTGGGCTTCCTTCAGAGCAATCCTCCCCTTGGGTCAGTCGTGATGCCTGTGTCAGTGGGTGTGGTCCTGCTCCTCCAGCAGCCTGTCTTCTTCCCAGACAAGTCCCCAGACCACATGTAGATGCTCAAACATCCAATAATCAGGTAAAGGAAGGCAATGAAAGAGGACAATTTCTGAGAAGCTCTCCAATAACTGGAGCAGAATGTCCTAGCCAGAAACTTTACCTGACACACAGACTCCTCCTCTGAAATGACAGAAGAGACTTCTGGCCAGAGCAACCTTATCTCATGGAGGGTCCTGGGAAACAATTACAGAGCACAAACAGCTTCCTGCTCATGGGTCAGAAGGAAGGCTCCATGATCACTTTTCAAGCAGTGGACAGGCCATGATGAGAAGGGACACAACACGACCAGCTGCTAGGCCAAGCCGCGGCCCCTAGATGCTAGATGCCTCATGCAGGAATGCTCCTAAGGGGCACAGATGAGGGTGTGGACCATTGGTAAAAAAATCAGGGCTTTATAAGGCAAGGAAATGTGGGCAAGGAGTGAATGTGGACCATCCTCCTTGTTTTCCTGCCTCCTGGTCTGAAAATAAACCGCAAACATTCTGCCTCAATGTCGGCAATGGAGTATTTTCTTCATATTGATTCCATGCAGGTGATTTCAAGAAATCCTGATGGCCAAGCAGGGATGCTAGGACAAGACACTTATTCTTTGGCATAACTTCCTGCCATGTTGACAGGACACTGTCCCAAGGATGGCTCAATGAGTCTGAAAACCTGGATTTAACTTGACAAAGGGGCTCCCAGGCTGGCATGATCTTTATGACCTTTGTCTCCTAGTGGTCAGTGGGCTCGTCAAGGATGCACCTGACCTGGGGGGGAGTTGACTCCACCTAGGCAGTGGAGGGGGGGGGTGGCTGTAAGGGTGACTGAAGAGGTGGCCCCCCTTCTGTTACTGGCCAGCCCTCCTGCTCTCTGGTGGTCTGGACTGTCAGTGACTGGCAACACACTGAATACCCAGATCAGTCATCAGTCAAGAAAAGGTAGACCAGGGCCACAGCTCCTTCCCCAGATTTTGGTGGCCTCTGGCTACACATGAATGGATACTTCATGTCCTACAAGGACATGGAACAAGGAGACTGAAGACAGTGGTTGGTATGTGGACCTGCATATTTGCATTGCAGTGCTGGGTACTTTTCAAAGGAGGATTTTCCTCACCCTTCCCTATCTCTGCTGTGCCACCCTGAGGCAGTGCAATTGTGGGTGTGTCTCACGGTGTGCAGCCATCCAGGAGGCCTGAAGAACACTGCCTCATGCTTTTGCCACAAAGCAGGAGCCTCCCAGACATGCTGAGGTGTGGGTCTTCTTTCTCCCCACCCTTCTTTGCTTGTGCCTCAGCTAAAGTCTGGGCTTCCTGCCTGTTACTATGGGTCAGACACATTCTCTGTAAACACCCTGTGGCCATCAAGTAAGCCACGCAGGGGTGTCTGCCTTCTGTATACTGTCTCAACAAGACAGGTATGAAGATAGAAAATTAGCAAAAGAGAAAAGAAAAAAAATGGATTTGCAAGAAAAAATGTCCAAAATAGAAGTTAGGAATTACTACTTAAAACAAAAGGATAATATTATTTCAAGTAGAGAAAAAAATGGAACAAACTCAAATGTCTAATAGGTCAATGGTCACATCAATTATGAGAAATTTTGTAATGATTTATTTCACGGTTATTAAATATACCATTAAAAAAAACGTTTTAATGAAGTGAAGATATTCTAGCTAAATACAGCACTAAGTGAAAAGACAAGGATACAAAGCTTTGTGTTTAACATGATCCCAATCATGTTTGGAAAACACACACATATGCAGAACACCAAAATATTAACAAGGGTTTTCTCTGGATTACAGAAAGGGCAAGTTCCATATCCTTTTTTAACCGTTATTTTTATACACTTACACATCCCACATTTCCTGTCGTGAGCATAAATGTTTTTAGTTAGAAGGAAACATTTAAAAATGCACACTATTTTCAGACCAAAGAGACATCAAATATGACTCAGCTTTTGGCAGCTCCTGACAGAGCTGAGATGCAATGGTCACCTGAAACTGGTAACTTTGCCAAGCTGAGTTTCCCACTCTGAAGTCTGTGAATGAACCCTGGGAGCAGCTTGGAAGCGTGTGGGCCCTGTGCCCCACTGGAACAGGATTCAGCCTTCCCAAATCCCTCCAGTTTCTCCCCATCACACAGGGGCTGCCTCAACTCAGAAAACCACAGGGAGAGCAGCATCCTCCAAGAGCATCACCAGGACAGAAAGGGCTCTGTGGCATCTCACAAGCACTCCCCTGAGGCATGTGGCCCAAGAGCCACCTGGACCTGGGTCCCAAGCCCCACACTAGCATCCCTGTCACCTGACCCTGTGTGGCAGGGAGGCAGTCCCCCAGAAGTCAAGAATACAAAACATCATCCCCACTTGAATTTTGGGTAGACGGGCCTCATTCAACCAAAAGCAATAGAGGCAGCTGCATGCAGAACATTAAAACTCACAACAACTTCCCTCCCCCTCAAGCATAATGCAAAAAAAAAGAAATTTCCCTGCTTTTTTTTCCTCCTGACAGCCTTCTGTTGTTGCTTTTCTGGCATTTCTCCACATTATCTTGACAGCATTTTCAAGGGAGTTATGTTAAGTGGTACCCTACCTCGTGCCCCAGGCTCATGAGAAAAATATCTCAACTTAAGTTCTGTTTGACCCACTCAGTGACCAGTTCTGGACACTTCCCAGGTCAAGGGAATGAGGGTCCTGTTGGCTACTAATGAGCACATGAAAATGTATGACTCTGAGCTGCTCCAGGCAGCTAGGTCATCACTCACTGTGCACCTACTATGCATGCAGCACTCGGCCAGGCACCCCCAGGAAACAGCGACAAAGCAGACAGCCACGCACACATGGCCCCCACTCTCAGCAAAGTCTCCATCTGGCCAAAGAGACAGAAAATAAATACATAAAGAATAAAGCTGACATTTAAGCCCTAAGCCAGTATGAAAAAGATGTTTCAAGCAGTTCTTAAAGGCTATCAACAGCACTATGTTGTGAAGGATTCTGAAGCCCAACCCTGAGACCAGGAAGGTGTGTGAGCAACTGCAGTGCCTCTGTGAGGACAGCAGGCAGAGACAGATTGGGCCAGGTATGTACCCTGCTCCCAAAGACCAGGCATGGAACAGGGAGAAAAGGAGTCAGAGGCTTTAAGTGGGAGTTAGGGCATTGGCTGATCTAGAAAAATGATAGGCTTTGGGAAAGTGAAGATATTTTAGTGAGAGAAGATATGCCCAGGCATGGTATATGCAAAAGATCAAGGGAAATGGACTGAGTACCACAGAATAAGGACATGAGAGCTTGGATGGGTAACAGAGGGTTCTGGGTAATGGAATCTGGAGTGTATGTGTGCGTGTGTATGGTGAGTGTGTACGTGAGTGTGTGTATGTGCATGTGTGTATGTGCGTGTATATGTGCATGTGTGTGAGGGAGGTGTGGGGGGAGCCTGAGTATTTTCTGGTACATACATGCCTGAATACACTAATTTCTTCTCCCACTCAATTAATGTAATAAATATTTATTGTGTGCCCGGATGCAATGCATTGGATTACTGGAAACAGAAGTTCTCCCTTCTGCCTTCCATGTTTCTCTTCATTACCAAAGAGAAAAAATAACATGATGAGTTCTGAAAATCTGAAGAAGATGAAGAAAGGATTTGGTTCATGCAGGACCACACAATTTTTGCCATCTACATTCCTGGCAGTCAAAATGTGGTCCATGGGTTGGGAGCATTGGTATCACCAGAGAGTTTCTTTGGTTAATGGTGACTCCCAGGCATCCCCCCTGGGCCTAGAGAATTAGAATCTGCATTTTAACAAGATCCCTCCATGGTCAGTCAGCACATTAAATATCAGAAGCAATGATCCAGGTCAAAGAGCCCCAAAGGTTTAGAATCAAAATATTATAAACAAAGATGCAAGAAATCCCAGCAATCACCTAGTTCAACCCCACAATGTGCTAGACAAGGAACTGTGCTAATCTTAAAAAGGTAACAGGTTTTCCAATTTTCCCACTTTTTTAAGATTTCACTGTCACCAGTACGGGGCTAAAAAAAAACCCAAATCATCAACAACAGGTGTTTTTTCACGACCACATATCCTCCCTCAGCATTCATTCCCAAAAGTCAAGTGCCTGCAACTCTTCATCTTCCATGTTGTAATATGAAGACACCACATCTCTGCCAGCCAGAGAGGGAGAGTCACAGAGGGGATGAAAATTAACACAGCCTCTCACATGCCTCAAAATCAAAAACAAAGACATCTAAGCTCAAGGTAAAACATCCCCATGCTGCATCGTGATGACTATTATTCCTGACCTTTTTACACAGATCTCCAGTACACCTAATGTTTAGCCTAAGGCACTTGTAAGAGAGGTGCCTCCTGGACACATTTTTGCCAAACTGAGATATACATCAAGAAAATCTAAACTCCTAAACACACAACATTTCTCCATAGAATAGTACATGCAACACTTAGTCAAGTAACTATCTGGAATGGTTGTTTGTAAGACTCCTTTATGTACAACAAAGGATTTGAAATCCTACTCCAGTTGGGAGCAAATAATGAGAAGAATCATCTCCAGCCAGTTGGTGATAATGTGGCATTCATTACAACACTGTGCGCACAAAGAGCGTGCATTCCAAGTCATATGACAACAGAGAAAGGGCTCTTTTTTGCTGGAGAACAGAGGAAGGATGGAAGAAGAGATAGTTAATAATTTTCATTTGACAGCTTGGAAAATCCCAGTGCAGCTTTATAATGCCAGCTCCTCAGTTATAATTTAACACCCATTCCAAGAACAGTTGACAAACGAATGTTAGTGAGCAACACAATGCCATTTTCATTTGCCAGCCAGAATGATTTTTTTATGTCCTTGATAAGCCCACAAATAAATTTGTCAATTTATTCATAGCTGTGATTTGGAGTCAAGATGCATTCTCTTATGCTCTACAGACACTGGTACCGCTTTCTTTACGGTACCTCCATCTGTTTTTCCACCACATGGGCATAAAGATTTCCAGAAGCTACTAAATAAGAAAGTGATTTCAGTCATCCTGTAGTAGCTCTCTAGCCATCTGCCATCTCACCCTCATGTGTCCCCCATCGTGACAAACACTTTTGCCCCTATTCCACAGTCAAGGATCAGGGCCAGCAATCTCTTGGACTCTGGCAGGATCCCATCATACAAGAAGAAAAAAATGGTAGCAAAGGGTAAAAAGAAGTCAGCCTCCTTTGATGACCATGCCCTGCCTTGCAAAAATCCCAGTGTGCTGCCAGGAAACATCTAACAACCTTCAAGAGAAAAGGAGTGGGTGACTTTAGGCTTATACAACAAAAATTCTGTTCCGGGAGGTCACCCGGGGTGCCTAATAATGCAGGGAGGAAAAATTTCTTTAATGACATCTCTGTAGGCTCACATCCTTTCTGCCTTCATCCAATTTTATGAGCTGGCATATTCACATTAAAATGCCTCCTTTGTGAACTGGTCTTTAGACAAGAATACCTCCGAGTGTTCACGTGCCCTAATACATTAAGGACCACGGCAACCTCCTGGGCGCCGCAGCTCCCATAACTCTAATTGAAGGAACGCAAAAGCAATTACAGCTAATAACAGTCATCCTGATTTTTAACTTCCTTTCTGATAAGGTACAGGGATTTGGATTGCTTTGCCTTTTCTGAATGGTTGCAAGTGCCATGTGCCTAGGTTCTGCAAGTTCTTCCTGGAGACAGAAGCTCAAAGCATTTTCCTGGCAGCCTCCTCCTTTGGCCAACAAGGTAGCTTAGGGACACAAGGCTGATGAAATTGTATTAAGACTCATGACATTACAAAGGGATGACTCGACCAGCTGGCGGCAATCGGTCAAAGTGCCACAGGGTTGCCAGTGCCAAGTGCTGAACCGCTCTTTCGGTTTGGTAGTTTCACCAGTCAGGTCCTGGGAGAAGAGATGACATGCTCAACTGAGTAACCAAGTGAGTTTATATTAGGAAAACTTCCAGGGGTGTGGGCAGGGGTTAGGACATTACATCTGAGATAGTGCAGCCCCCTAGCACTAGCAACACTGGCATGACTTTAGCAACATGGACCCAGGCAAGAAGGGGAGAGTGAAGTCTGCAGCGCCCCGACTGAAGAGCTCCATGCAGAAGGCCTCTGGACAGGAGCAGAGGCCTCTGTGGAAGGAGGCAGCAGGGGGTAAACATCCTGGGCCATGGTTCTTCCTCTTGCACATTCCTCCTATTGGACAAATCCAACCATCTGCCTGGGATGTGGTCCAGACAGCTCAGCCTCCTGAGCACACACAGGTGCAAGGGGGAGGGTGGCTCTGCAGGGCCAAGTGGAAGCCACCTGAGAATGGTACCCAAGACTGGTGCTCTCAGAAACTCTTAGACAGCCATTAGATGCCTGGGTACCCCAATTAAAAAGATTTTTGTGTTCTTCAGAAGCTTACAAATAAAGTGCCATTTATATATAGCTATGGATGGGAGTCAAGATGGTCTGTAGACACTGGTACTGCTTTTCTACCATGGTATCAGGCATTGGGGGATGGCTATGATACCCAGCAGGCTTGGGAACAACCACAGCCTCCACAGGGGAGATCAAGTGGCTACTCATGGGACCGCAGAAGAAACCAGTCCCTTGGAGAAATTTTTACAATGCAAATTATGGATGCAAAGTTCTATGTCATGTGATCTCTAACAACCTAAGAGCCCTCCCATGAGGCGAGTGTCTCTGTCAAGACCTGAGGGTCACAGGTAAGTAAGTGAAACCCTGAGAGAGTAAACATGGATGTAGGCCAGGAGGCCTGAGGTTTGGGGAAGCAGGCAGCATGTATTTCACAGTGCTCCTAGTTGAAGGAGGCTGACACAACTGGGATCTGGGCAGGATCAGAGAGCTACTCATTCATCCCTTCAAATGCAGACCCACATCACTGGTGAAAGCCCTGGATGACAGATGGGCTTAGGGATTAAAAAATGTATAGGTTTTGGAAAGGTAGCATCACACCCTCCCCTATGTTACATAAATTCTCCCTGTAGGTCCTTCTCTGCAACATATTTCTACAGGGAAACATAGATATCACTAATTTATATGGACTCATGACAGCACACATCAGGGTTTGCAGTCAAATGAGTTTGTACCAAGCATAGAAGTAGGTTTTCAGTTTTTGGTGCTTTGGGATTTTAGCATTATAGAGAAGGACTTGTATGTAGAGGCTCCTTGCTTATTCTAATCACAAAGTCTCTTGGTTAAAGGGACTACAGAGAGCCAGCCCTCATGCTCAGTGCCCATACCGGTGGCCAGTCAAGTGGCTGAGTATGGGAAGCCTGGGCTCCGCTTGGCCCACGAACCCAAGCTGTGGTTCTAGGCCAGCACTCAGAGGCTGCCTGACTGCCTGACTTAGAGCAAACCACTGACCCTCTGTAGATTTGTTATTCCATCTGTACCATGAGATGATAAGAATATATCACCTTCTGCAGGATCGCTGAGAGATGGCAGGAGATGGTGCTAAAAGACCCAACTCCTTCGCCTTCTCCAGCCATTAGTCTCACAGATATCCCTAGTTGCAAGGAGAGCTATGGGTCCAGGTAGGATGCCATCCCCAATTCCTTCCAGGTAGATCAAAAACATCCTGGAGGTGCCTCGGTGGCTCAGTCAGTTAAGCATCCAACTCTCAGTTTTGGCTCAGGTCATGATCTCACAATTTGTGAGTTTTGAGTCCCACATCAGGTCCACAGTGCAGAGCCTGATTGGGATTCTCTCTCTTTCCCTCTCTCTCTGTCCCTCCCACACTCCCTCTCTCTCAAAAATAAATAATCTTTAAAAAATCCCCCAATCAGATGGTTTAGTTCTCACAACTAAGTCTGTTTCACTCACATTTCCTCATTCAGAGTGACCAGGAAATAAGTCCGGTCCTTTTGCCCATCCCTTACTCTAAGAACACAAAGCAATGGCAGCAAGTGCTGCAAATTGCAAAGGCTGATGTGACCTTCCAGATCGTATCAGGCCACCTATTCTGAAATACCAACATACCAGAGCCAGAAAAATAAAACTGAGCTAAAACTGAAATAAAATCCTGGGATAAAGTTACTTTGAAAATCCACAGATACAGGCACCAGGCCTCCGGGGTTCCAAACATCACATAATTTTCCTTTCTGCCACTGAATGACACTTGCTAGATGTCCACCTCCCAATGTCAGAAACGTTATTTTATTCGTAAGCATGAGGTCAAGTTTACAAACACCTTACTTGACTATCATGGTATATCTTAGCCAAACTATCCTGCAGGCCACAGAACCTCAGAACCCAGAGCACAAAAATGAAAAACTGGGCAAATAAGACCACAAGCCATGTGAGTGAAAAGAGAAACAGGAATGCAGTGGGGAAAAGCCCATAAAGGTGCATGGGTGAGAAAGCAGGGCTCATGCTCCATGCCATGCAGAGGTGTGGTCCCCATGAGCACACGTGAAGCCACTGGGGCCCAGAGGAGGAGGGAGGAAACTGCCTCTAATACTCAGACTCACACTGCTGGATCGAAGAGGACCGGCTTCCTTACACTGGCCCACAGGACCCTGACAGAGGCAACAACACACTTTCACAAACCAGAAATGGAGCCTCGTCTAGCAGAACTCTCAGACCGGACTGAGGAAGGCACACATCAGGCTCCAGGCTTGGCAGGGACACGCTCCAGGGCATGACCAGAATGAGGCTTAGCACCAGCTTGCTGTGCTCCTTCCAGCAGGCACTCACATATCCTGCATGGGTGGGCGCCCCACATGCACTGTTAACATGCCACTTCCAAGCACACTAACAAAAGGGCACCATGGAGACAGCAAACATACAGGAGAATCAATGGTTCATGCCTTAAGTCTAATTAAGACAAAACATTTTGTACTATTGCTTTGGAAAAGCATGCTATTGATTCACAGGCCGGCTTAATCCGGCTTTTAACACTTGATATTTTAGCAGCCCTTCCAGAGTTCCCAGGCAGCTCAGCTTCGCACTAAACGACACTCCCAGCACATGACCGAGATGGCATGTTCCTCAAACCAGAATGCCAGGGCCAGGCATCAATGAATGGCTTTCCCTTTAAAGCAGCTTTCCATGGGCAGCTCCTCCTTGCACACGGCACCCCTTTTCCCCAGGAGCTCTTTCATGGTTGGGGGTGGATGATGAACTGTTTCTGTGTCTCACTTTTACTCTGGGCAACGATAAGATAGGTGTGGCCTGGCTGTGGAGTGACAGCCCCTGGTGTGCAGCCACAGGCAGTGTGTCCTGAAGAGGCAATGGTTTCCTACACTGAGTGCATTTTTGATACTGTGAGCCAAAATGTCCTCATTGCTCTCCCAAAACCTGTCATCAGGAAGGCAGAACGTGAGCCCTATGTGGATTTTTAAAATTCAGTATATTCAGGAACATTATCCCACATGGGGCAACAGATCATTTTCTCACACACGCGCACACACACACACACGCACACATTCCACAGAGACATGCTTTCTAACCACCCAGTAGAACTGCTCTCAGACATCAGCATGTAAGCGAGTCTGCTCAGCCTGACCTGGGGGATAGAGTCTCAAAAAGTCACCAAAGCCTCAACAGGACCATTTGGCTCAAACAATTGGCCGTGGCCCCCCCCTCCCCCCAAATCTTGCAGATGCCACTCCACACCCTTCTTCCAGCCAAAACCACCATTACTACTCCTTGGGGAACTTAAACACAAGGTTTTCTGCAGCAAAAATGTCTCATGAGGCTTCCCCAAAATTGGGTGGCATGAAGACCAGATTGCCAGGGAGCAATAGAAGAAGGTTGGGCTCTATCTCCTGGGCCACATCTCCATCCACACTCCTTAGCAGCTGCCTTCAAGAATGAAGTCCTAGCCAGCAGACAGGAGCCCATCCCGCCAACCACCAAATTTCACTCATTTCATCTCCTACAACTTATTTCATACATTTGGTCACTACCAGTCCCTGAAATGCTTTAAGAATAAAAGTGCCCTTCAGTGACACTCATTTTCATCAAGAGAATGAAGGTGCTTAAAAAAACCAACCTCACACAAACGATGTATTTCTGGAGAAGAAATTCAGAAGGGCACACCACAGAAGAGAACACAGGAGGCCCTGCAGCCCCTTTTCCCCAGGGCAGCCCCCCTCCACAAGACCTGTGGGCTCAGGACCCGACAGATCATGTTCTTCCAAGGTCCTTCATTATGACTAGAAATGGGAAGGTCGATTAGGAGTATCTGTGCCGATTTTCAAAGGGAGTTGTTACGTGAAATAACATCACAAATGCCACCCCCAGGTCTTCCTGTGTTGGCTGGAACAGCATGTGCACACAGCTGTCAGGGCAGAGAGGGGTCAGAAACACAGACACCAGCATTGACATGGAATCTGAGGGTCACTGTGTATGTGCTGTAACTGCAAATACACATAAAAGAACCCTCCGCCCAAGACCCCTGACTGCTTAGCACCCAGCCTTAGTTTGGGGCCAAGAAAAACCAAGTTCAAATCACAAGTCCACCATTTAACAGCTGGACAACTATTTACAACTATTAACAACAATTCAGGACAGCTATTTAACACTCTAATTCTCAAATTCTTACCCTACAAAGGAGGGCAAATGTCCCCTCCTTCCAGGGTCGCTGCAAGCATTGAGAGGCACACTGTGGGACACCTCCCTTGCAACTGCCCTGCAACAGCCCCACCGTGAGAAAAAAGCCAACACTCACCCATCACCACCCTTCACCGCATACCCTATCTCATCCCCAGGAGGAAACCAGGCCTCACCGCTGTCTCCCAGAGGCCGCTGCTGGTAACAGGAGTACCCAGGCTCACTGGCATTTCTGAAGTGCAGCTCCTGCTCCCTGGGGGCTCAGTGCTGAGTAGAAGAGATGCACAGCCTCCCCTTCCACCCTGAGGGGAAGCCTGTATGTAGGATGCTGGCAACTGGCCACAGGGCTGGAGGAGGGGCGCCACCCTCCTCAGTGGCAGGGGTCCAGCGAGGCTCCCCAAACAGTTGAGCTGGAACAGAGTGCCTTCTGGTGGAGGGAAGGCTGAGGGCCCAAGCTCCCAAGTGGGAAGACCACTGTTGGGAATGGGAAGGCAGGGAGCAGAGCTAGGCCACAGTCCCTAGGTGTCTTCACAGAATGCACCAGCCACTTTGGGAAATCTTTTCAATAATCTTTCAGAATTTATCATCTGACTGCCTTCAGCCCTGCCACCTGTGAACCAGCCCTGGGCCAAACCTTGACATACGCTCTGTCTGTGAACACAGTTCTGTGTAATCTTCCCCCCCAACCCCTGCACAGAGTTATTCTTACCCCTTCTCTCAGAGGCGGATCCTGGGCTCAGTGAGATCACAGAACCCCCCAACAGCATCACCACTGACCACCAGGTCTCCACCACGCCTTCCCTGTGGCCCTTAATGAAACTGCCTGAGTCCCACTGGGACCTCCCATTCGGTGGCCCCTTCCAACGGGTCTGCCTCCAGCCTGCCCTCACCTCACAGTGCACTGACCCTACAATACATGGAAATGCATGGCTGCGTCTTGATGCAGTTCTGCATCTTTCTCCTTTGGCCTTTCTGGTTACTAAATCATGAAACAAAAACACAAAGCTAAAAAGTAAAAGAAAATAATCATCTGAATCCACTGCAGGGTAATTAATCCAAACATATGAGTGCACAGACATCTCAATGGTAAAGACAGGTGCTGGAGTGAGTTAAAGAGCTCCTGCACTATCTACTCAGCTGACAGTCCCCAGGCCCACATGGCAAGCCTACACCTTCCCAGCCCTCCCACTCAAGGTTCTGGTTCTAAAGTCCAGGGCAGCCCTGCTGCAGCGAACCCAGTGCCTTCCTGATGCGGTCACGCACTGGGAACTGTGGAACAGACTGGGAAGGCAGCTCACACACCCACTGGCATACACCCATGATTTGGCATCTCAGCAAAACCAGGGTCCACTGCTTCTCCCAGGTGGATTCTTCTGGTTAAGAAAGAGCAGACAACTTGTGCTATCAGTATGGCTAAATAATGTAATGTGATCTACACACCTACACAAAGTATCTCTCTCCCTTCATTAATATGTAAAGGAAAGATGAATATTTAACCCTGATGAACACACGTGGCAATAAGATAAAATAAAAATAGCTGCTGTCACCAATCAGAAATTGTTCTCTTGGGAAGGTAACAAAGAAAGAAAAACTGTACAAACAAGCAAGCAGACAAAAGCTTCTTCCCTCCCTGGGATGTAACACTATTGGAGATAGGCACCAGCCAGGACCTGGCGAGTCAGGTTCTTCTGGCATTCCCTCTGACACCCACCAAGAAGCAGCATCTGGAACCCGAGCATTTCATCACCTCCAAGGCCACAGTGGCTTCTCCCAGGGCTCCTGCCCCCCACACTCACAATGCCAGCCACAGCCTTTCAGCTCCAGCCATATGGCCATCTCTAGGTTCTGCCCCCCCACCCCCGGAGGCAGGAAATGTCTACTTTACCCTACCTCCCAGGACGTTCTGTGTGCCTCCCTCCTCCACATCCCCACATGGCACTGTGCTCCACTACCAAATAGTGGGGGTGCTCCAGGATGAGTGTCGTGCTCTCCCACAGCCTCCCATGATCTGTGTACTTCCTCTACCCCAGTCCCAACCCTGTGAACTGTGTATACCCTGCCATGGTCTGTGTACCCCCCCCAAGTCCCAACCCTGTGATCTGTGTACCTCCTGCCATGGTCTGCATATTCCCCTCAACCCCAGCACCCAACCCTATGTTCTCTGTGTGCCCCCCCCCCCCACCATGGTCTGTGTACTCCATAACCCGCAGGCCCAAACCTGTGGTCTCTGTGTCCCTGCCATGTTCTGTGTAATCCCCTTAACCCTAGTCCCCAATCCTGGGGTCAGGATGATTGGTATGCTCATCTGCACAGAATCACCTTGCAAGTTTGCTTTTTGAGTCTGCAGCCACTCCATCATCATGGAAACCAGAGACAGAGTCTTTTGATTTAGCTCTACCCTGAATCCAAGAACTATGGAAAATTTGGCAGCTGCTCACTCAAAACACATTATGTTCAGATTAAATGTAGTACTTTTCAATGAGAAGACCTACAGCTTGATTAAAAAGGTTCCCATCCTTAATTCCCAGCAGTAAGACACCCATCATCATTCCTTCATACAAGTCCTGCTCCACCAGACAGCTGAGAAATGCATTTCCAGACTCAAATCCAAAAGAACTGCCCTGATGCACCTGGTGTTCATGTGCTTGACAGAGAGACCACAAGGAAGTCCATTCTGGGAATGCTACATCTGCGGAGCAGGGTAAAGCCATTCTCTCTCCTCATTTTTTTCATCCCAGCAATGGAATTCATGATAGAGAATGAAATGGAGCAGGGAAGGGGCAGGAGGCATCTGAAATCACTCCCACCTAAACAAAACTCCAACAGAGTAAGATTAGTGACAGCCCAGGACTGTATCAAGGTGGGAGTCCAGTTCTGACCACATGAGTGACAGCTGTACCCTTTCCTCTTACTCAATGATCTCCATCTCTGTCTCTCTCTCTCTGTATCTCTCCAGTGTAGCTCAGTAGTTAGGAGCATTAGGCTTTGCAGTTGCACAGAACACCTTTGTCCCTCCACTTCTGTGGGGTGCACCTCTCCACTCCTTGACGTTGGGCTTTGGACTCAGGGCTCCACTGACTTGCTTTGGTTAAGGGGACACTGCACAGGTCTGTATTTGAAACTGCATCACCATTTCTACCTAGATGGCCCCATGTAAGTTCCTAATGTCCAGCACTTCAATTTCCCCATTTGCAATGAAGAGAAGTTATCTATCTCCAAAGGCTTATTATACACAGTACAAGATAATTTATAATGGACATAGTACAGCTGGACACACGGTTGGTGCTCAATAAATGGAGAGAGAGAAGGGATTCTTGTACAAACAAAATCCACAATACTCTCAAACCACAAATTCACAGCCCATTTGGGGAAAATCCCACTTCAAGTTATCCAGACACATACATCATGCAGGAACTCATCTTTGTTTTTTTTGTTTGTTTGATTTTTGTTTATTTTTGAAGGAGAGACAGAGCGTGAGCTGAAGTCACCAACTGAGCCACCCAGGAGCCTAGGGACTCACCTTTTAATGCTAAATAGCAGGAAAGTTGTTTATACTTCCCTATTGTCTCAAAGTAATCTTTTGAGATTATTTGGCTGGTCTATGGGTGTGAAGTTTTTGAGCTTGAAAACTCTTTACATAAGGTTTTAGAGGATTGGGAAATTGGATACCTGCATTTCATTCCTACTGGGGCTAGCACTGGATCACAGTCAACCCCCGAATTGGTCAACAAGGACTCAGAAAGGGACTCTGCTTTTCCTTTCCCACTGCTGACTGTCCACTAGGCTGATGCCTCTGCCTCACCACGAGTGTATGGCCATGGGGCACGGGCCAGTGGCAGGCAGGAACACTGCTCTCTACAGCCTTCCAGACACACTGCCACCAACCTTCTGTGGGACCTCAAGCAAGTCCTCCCCATGCCTGGGCCTCAGTTTTTGCTTGCATGTAAAATGAGATGGTTAACTGGGAGACCTCTGGGGTCCCTTTCTGGGCTAACATGCGAGGATTTTATGCTGAATTCTCAAGGACCAGTTACTTCGTGTTTCCTATGTCTTTTCTTCCCTCCACCAGCACAGATCATTAAAGTTAATTGTGGATGTCAGCTTTTTATGATTCTGACTGAGCACTGTGGCAAGAAAGAAGGAGTCTCCAAAAAGCACAGAAAAAGAGCTACCTTGTATTCTGGGATAGAAAGAATAAGAAGCGGGGAGTCTGTTTAGCATTGTCAAGTACAAAATCTCTACCACTCCTACTCCAAAGAAGCACAGCCCAAGAAAAGCTGTGACCTCGGGAAACTGGATATAACTTCATTCAGGTTTCATTCAGCTTGCTGGTTCATTTGTTTGTTCGTTTTCTTTGCTTCTGTTTTTGATTATATTGTTTTCTTTTTTCTCTTTTCTTTCTCTTTCTTTGATACAGAAAGAGCAAATTTTCAAAAAAATTTATTCTATTTTATTTTCTTTATTTTATTTTTTTTAATTTTTAACTTAACTTTTTTTCCTTTCCATTTTTTGTCTTTTCTTTCAAGCCTCTCTCAATAAGCATACCAAAACACACCTAGAATCTTGCTTCTTTTATTTGATTTTGCTTTGTTTTTTTATTTTTTTATTTTTATTTTTAATTTTATTTTTTTTCTTCCTCCAAAATGACAAGATAGAGGAATTCACTCCAAAAGAAAGAACAGGAAGTAATGATGGCCTGGCATTTAATCAACACAGATATAAGATGTCTGAACTAGAATTTAAAACCATGATTATAAGAATACTAGCTAGATGAAAACCTGTGACCTTGAGACTAGTTGTTTTTGGTGCCCTCTTACCTTTCACCCACCAGCTTCCCAGTGGCCCCCAGGGGCTCACACCCCAATTCCCACTACAGAGCAGGCTTTGCCACTCTCTCACACTATTAAGAGACCCCTAACCCTCCTCCTCAAAAGCAATTCCCCCATCCTCTCTCACTGGGCCTGGCTCTAAAGCTGCTGAAAATCAATCTGAGGAATCAAAGAGCTGGCAAACAGGAATGTCTGTAATGTTTGGTGTCACTGCTCCTGAGTTTCAAAGGAAACATAAGAGGATAGGAGCTGTAGAAGTAGGAAATTCAAATAACAGAATTCCCCAAAAAAGTGTGGTGAGGACATTTCTGGGAAAAGGTGAGGGTGTGGGGAAGGAATGCATCTTATTTCCTTGAAGTCCCCCCCAAATAGGCGACTCTGTGTACTCCTCACTCCAGCCATGGACACACAGACCATCAGTGAGGAGCAGTGATTTCTCCCCTGCCCAGAGCCTCAGGGCTCTCGCCAATATCAGAGTGAGGTGGAAAAAGACCCCCAAAGGCAGGGTGAGGCCAGAGACAGAGGTGTCCCACTGGGCAATGCGGCCTCCACAAGATCAGCAGCCTCACATCTTCATTACCCCTTTCTCAGCCACTAAAATCCTTGCATGGTTGTCTGCTTTGAAAAAGCAACAGAGATGGTATAAAGGATTAGAGGGAAATCATGTCCCTTCAGAAGTGAACAAATCTCTCAGCGAGCTAATTAGCACAGAATATCTAATCCTCTTCCCAAAATGCATGCATGGAATCTAGACCACAGTTCTCAGTCTCCTGCTCAATACCACATGGATGACCTTCTGGGTGATAAAAGTATCTGCCACAAACTTAATGGCTTCTTTCATGCTTCTTTCATGCTTCACACCATGCAGAAAGATCACTTCAAAGTCAAGCACGTGCCCACTGACTTTGGGATGAGGACACGTGCAAGCCGAGATGTTCAGTCTTCCCTTTATTGCTGAAAAGTACATGTTCATTCAGTGCCTGGATGGATTATTACACAGCAAACATTCTTTGCTCCCTCCACTTCTATAGGGATGCACTTCCTAACCCCTTGGGTTTGGGCTTAGCCATATGGCTTGCTTTGGCTAAGGAGATACTAATGGACAAGATATAGGCAAAGACTTGAAATGGGTTTAAGCTAAGCATAGGTGGGCTTGCTTTCTTGAAGTCTTGCCTTCTGTCATAAGAATGTGGCTCAAGTGGCTGCAGGTCAAGAGAGGCAAAAGTCAAATGCAACAGAAACTAGACCCAACTACAGGTTGAAGTCAAGGCAAACATATGTCAACCAACACTCACAATGAATTAGTGGTAAATGCTCACTGTTATGTGCCAGGGACTCTTGGGGTAGATGTTATGCAGCATTATTGGGGCACTGGCTGATAGATTGTACCATATTCCTATATCACATGGTCAGCCTTCACCACTGTCAAATCGATGTGTCTTATTGTCAGTCATGGGCCTTTGTTCACTGGCACATTTACTTTAGTTGAGCAGAAAGTAATGAACATCAAGATAGAAGAAGAAATGCCATATTCTCTCAGAAGTATCATCACCACTACAAATTGAAGAGCCCCAGCTCGAAGCTTCTTGGGCCACACCTGTTATGGGTACTAATCTATTATTTACATGTGCCAGCCAGTAAGGTATCTACTGTGGACCCACAAAACATCTTCCACAAATGAATACAGATAAAATAGTCCAGGAAAATTACTGAAGTGGCTTTAAGCAAAAGAAATACACTCATCATTCATTTTTATGAGAAAAAAAGGCTAAGCTACTTGGCCACTGTTTCTCCATTTTTAAGACGTGAGACCATTAGGCAGAAGAATGTAGTTTCCCAAGTATTCATTTCCCCAAACCTAAGCATCCATCCACAGCTATGCTTGGGGTCAGTGATCCTGCTGCCACACAATAGATCTGAGGTTTCTCATGAATGAGAGGTGTCCCAAATGGGAGAGATGGAGTCCCAACCCCAGGATTGACTATTTAATTCAAAGTTAATTCTGAGCTGTCCTGCAGAGCAGTACAGGCAATAAATATTGACAGTAAATATAGTAAGTCTCAGGGAGGCACTTTCAACTGAATCAACTGCCAGTACTTGGTATTCCGTGGACTGTTCAGAGGTGCAGGTAGCTGCTAAATGCCCTAACAGAAGTAGGGCTCTTCACAGAAGATAATAAATCTTATGAAATTACACAGTCATAGTAATTGAGAGCATGAAGCTTATTTCCATAACTGAGTCATGGGTCACATAAAAAAAAAATCTTAAATAAAATGACACTAGGAAAAGAACCCATTCAAAATCCAATTAAGCCATTATCAGCAAACCTCAGTAACTCCAATCCCAGAGTCACATTTAGGTTATAGCACAGATGCCAGTGAAAAATTTAAAAATCCAAAATGGCAGCACCAACATGACTAAACTTCTGGGAATCCATTTCTAACAAAATAATGAAGACATTCTGAAGGCCTAACCCCCCTACTCAAGTCCTATAGGTTCTACAGAGCTGAGGGGCAGCCTGTGCAGAGCTGACTCCACATTTATTCCCAGAACCCAGAATGGTGCTTGGCATTTAATAGTTGCTCAGTGAGAGCCTGCTAAATTATGTCCATTTATTTGACATTCCTTTCAAGAAGAAGAGTGTTCTGAAGCTAAGTACTCCCCATCTTAAACTCCCCCCCAAACATGAAGGTTAGCCAAATGTTTCATACTTTATGTCTTCTGTCCTCATTTTCCTCTCCTGTCAATTTAGATTATTTTATCTTGCTTAACTGTTTTATTTTTATAAGGCATCTTACATCTTTTCAGGAACAAGGTAGTATATATACAAATAAATCAAAACTGACTTCTCCAGATGCAAAACAACAGAGGAAGTTGATACATCAGCAATACTAGAATAAAGGTGATTTTTTTTTCAGGTGTTCTCTACCTGACTTAGACGATTTGCTTAGGCCTGTCCAACTGAGCAAAGCACTCATGACATAATGATAGTAGTTGCATCACTGTTTCACGAAGTAGTAATCGTTTCATGATATACACATAACACTACAAGTTTTCTTCAGTTGTGGCATCCATTTCACAGATAGAGAAGATAAAGTACTGAGTGACTGGAAGAAGCCCTTCTTCCATGTAGCATTGACAGGGCCAAGGCTTCAAGCTCTCCATGGGTACTGGAGGGCATTTATATTCTTTAGATAGGCCTGAACTCTGATAAAGTCTTACTCAGGCCACTGCCACTGGGCTTGCCTCCCAAATAGCTGCTGTGTTTATTGAGGGAAATATATCTGCCATCAATTCCATTCATGTCCCAAAGATGTAATCCCATATCAAACCTAATCATGACACTTTTCTAGCTAGAGCAAATTATTTTTTATTCTTGTAAGTTATGAGAGCTTTACCATCTCCAAGAATACTCATATTTGCACATTTGGTAATGTGGAAATATGTTTGTGCTCACTCTGCCTTTAGTTGAATACCTGCTCCTGCAGAGCCAGACGTCAACTGTGGAGAACAATGGGCTTCCTCACTCTTACCCTTGATAGGTTCAGCCAAAGGATGCCCTCAACCATCTCCAGGTCAGAATCACTCTAGTCTGAGGAGAGCAGACACCATGTGAATGAATGGTTGTTGAGTTACTTTCTGACAACCCGACCATGAAACCCTCCCTAGAATGAAAACACAGGGCCCTGCCATCGGATGAAATGGGAGTATGTTTTGTCTTCCCACACCCGGCTGTAACTGGCGTGTGCAATAAATCCATTCCATAAATGAAGCCAAAGAATGTCAGATTGTAATGAATTTTCCTCTCCATAAACCTAGAGTGGACTTAAAAACCCAACCGACCTTGAAGGGAAAAGCCTAGATCCTATTACCAGTTCCCCCTGAACTCTTCAGACCTCTCCAACTGGTGCCTCGCTCCATAAACTATCATTAGCAAGGGAAGCAGGTAGGTGGCTCTGCTGGAGAGGAAGGGAGGCCAGCAAGAAATGGCATGTAGAATGGGGTTCTTTAAAAACAAATGCCTCAGATATACGTGGAAGTGACAACCATCCCACAAGGCAGGAGAGGAAAAAGATGGGTGTCAGGGGATGCAGGTACAATTTGAGTGGTTATCAATTGATTTACTTCCTTATTATTAAGATTTCTAGACACCTCCATCATTTGGAACAACCTACAGCCCCCAAATAAAGAGCACCCAAAATCTGTGAGAAAATCTGCTGCCCTATAGCTTATGGAGCCTGGAAAGTCTGAGAGGGCAGGGGCTGTTGACTTTCTCAGGAGCTCAGCCCCTTGAAGCCACTGGCCCAGAGTAGAGACCCTGCGACCCTCCTTAGATCACATTAACAAGCACTCAGGTAGCCATCAGGGGCCAGGCATGGTTCTAAACAATTTGCCAATATTATCATAAACACATAAAGTGAAATCTGGCCATCTGATTTCCCCTGGGATGCCCCAAGTCTCTCCTTCTTCTCAGGATCAGAAAAGAGGGCAGGGTGAATATGTATCTCATTTGGCAGCCCCTGGGGCCTCCCCATATTGCATTGAAGTATGTTAAACATATTCATGTTGATTATCCAAAGCTTCATGAAAGGTTAAACTTGGGCTCCTTGCTATTGCTGGCACAAGGCAATCGAGCACAGAACGCTTTTTTTTTTTTTTTTTTTTTTAAATAATGGATGTTGTTCTGAGTGGATGCTCAGACAGGATAATTTTATATTATTTGTAAAGGCTGAAGTCATATACAGAAGGTATTACAGTAATCTATAAATATTATCATGTAAGTGGTACTAAAGCTAGCTTTTTTTACTGATATGAAATTCATGTAACATAAAATTAACAATTTTTAAGTAAACAATTCAATGGCACTTAGCACAGTCCCAATGTTGTACAACCACCACCCCAGCTAGTTTCAAAACATTTTCATCATACCAAAATAAAACCCCATACTCACTAAGCAATTATTCTTTGTCCCCCCATCCTGCCCCATTCCCTGGCAACCACTGATCTGCTTTCTATTTCCATGGCTCTATCTATTTTGGATATTTCACATAAAGTTGACCCTTGAACAACATGGGGGTTAGGGGAACTGATCCCCCACAACTTTTGACTTCCCAAAACTTAACCACTAATAGCCTACTATTGACCAGAAGCCTTACTGATAACAAACCATCAATTAACACGTATTTTGTATGTTATATGTATATATACTATATTCTTACAATAAAGTAAGCTAAAGAAAAGAAAATGATTATTTTTTAAAAATCATAAGAAGGAAAAAGTACACTTACAATACTGTGCTGTATTTATTTGAAAAAGATTTGAAGTGCCTGGGTGGCTCAGTTGGTTAAGCATCTAACTCTTGATTTCAGCTCAGGCCGTGATCTCATGGTTTGTGGGATCAACCCCCACGTCAGGCTCTGTACTGACAGCGCAGAGCCTGCCTGGGATTCTCTCTCCCTCTCTCTCTGGCCCTCCCCCACTTGTTCGCTCATGCATGCTCTCTCTCTCTCAAAATAAATAAACTTTTTTTAATATTAAAAAAATGACCCACAGATACGTGGGCATGCACACAGTTCAAACTTGTGTTGTTCAAGGGTCAACTGTGCCAAATGGAATCATACAATGAGTAACATTTTGTGACCGGCTTTTTTCAAACATAATGTTTCAAGGTTCATATAAGTTGTAGCATGTATCAAGTACTTCACTTCTTTTCGTGGCTGAATAACATTCCATTGGATGTGCATTCCACAATTTGCTTATCCTTTCACTCATTGATGGACACTCCGGAGCCACTGTGATTAATGCTACTATATACATGAGTGGTCAAGCATGTGTTTGAGCACTTGTTTTCAATTATTTGAGGCATGTATCTAGAACTAGCTTTCGATGCACAAAATACCCAATGTTATAATGTGTTCAGGACCAATAAGCTTGAAATCTCAAGTCATCAATGTTTGTTCCCAGGGATGGTGAATGTTCAGCTTTCCAATTAACTGAGTTCCTAGAAGGTTTCTAGAGCTACAAGATCACGTTTGCTCCAGTACTTACTACAAGCAACGTGGCTCAACAAAACAACAAAGATAATAGTAATAGCAATAATGATAATAATGATAATTATAATAACACACAGAAGGTAATAGCTCCTGATACTTACTGCTGAAGTCAAGTGCTATATATTCAGTACTGTACCTGTCATACTACTACCATTACTGTTGTGTATGGAACAAGTCATGTGGCCTAAACCCAGCCCTACCACCCGACCACTCCAAAGCCCAGACTCTTAACTGTAGGCCACTTTTTCCATTTCACATCAAGCAACCCAACCAGAAGCAATCAGTATCTATGTTGAGTACTTTCTGGATTTCAGTCACAGCCTACATTCCCCTGCCACCACAGGAAGGGAAATCTATGGCTCGGGGTATAACATCCTACTCTACAGTGTACTGGACCTTAGAAACACGCCCACCACCACAGAATTACATGTGTTTAAGATCTGTCAGCATTATGAAACCATGAGCTCCAGATGAGCAGGGACCTGCCCCTGCCCCACTACCAAACCCCCAACACCTACACGATGCCTGGAACTCTGCATGCATTCACTGAGCATGTGCTGAAGGAGTGGAGCTGCATTAAGCTATTTCCCTATTGGCATATCCTGCGTATTCTTTACTCATTATATCCAACCTCATATACCTCTGAGAAGCAGACATGGATCAATACATCCCCTTTATGACCTTGCTTCATCTCATCCAGGCTTCAGGACTTCTCTAGGGACACGCTCCCCCTAGGCAAGTCCAGGAAAACCTCTGCCTCAGGGCCCTGTGCCCACCAGACCTTGCTGCTTACAGCAACACATAAGCCTGGCCGTCCCCAGCCTGACAGTTGGTAAAACAAGCATGTAATAATCCTTAGAACAGGCCTATGACCTTGCGAATTAATGAGCAGTGCCTTCAATTCTCATACAGGTCATTTAAAAATCTGACCTAAGTCACGCCCCAGACAGTCATCCCAAACTAATTTTTCTTCAACCCTAAATACCCAGTAAACAACTTTGTTGGACACTGTATTAGTCTCTATCCTATTGGTAAAACTAAAACCAATTTTTAAGTGGCCATTTTTTCCCTCTTTTGATTTCTTCTAGTAGTTTAATAGGGAACAAATGAACCCTCTGAGATTCCCTCACTGTGGAGGTTAGCATGTCCTGATTCGGGGGGACATTAAAGAACATTTGCTAGTGGAAGAAAGTGAGCCACAAAACCTGCGAACACCAAACCTGATGTCACACCATGTGCCACAGGATTTTTTATTGAGATGCATTCATTCGGGCTCCTGATCCCCTCACTTACCCACCTTCCCCAGCCAGTTTTATAACCACATGAGATCTTTGATACCCCACAAGAAGGTGGGAGCATGATCATCTGCCCCTTCCCAGACCACAAACAGCCAGGGCTGCACTGTCTCCATGACTACTACAGACTGATGGTCAAGGAGATTATCAGTGACTATATTTAGGTCTAAAAGCAGGTGTTTTTTACTCACTTGAGACAGGATTTTCAAAGGTACAAAAGCTCCTTTCAGCAAAGACGCTCTCACTAAGAGAATGCAAACAAGCCTCCAGTGCCGGTGGTGAACAGGCAGGCAGAAGGTCTCCTCACTGGCCCCCACCCCACGGAACATGGACACCACAAAACCCATCAAGAGAGCTGACTGCGTGAGTGGGACCCTGCCATGAGTCTGGGCATAATCTGCTTCTGCGACATTCCTTCCAGCTCCATTCTTCAGAAGCTCTTGTTTTTCAGAGGTGGCATTCCTCACAGGATGTGGAACCATCAGCTCCCAGAAGCAGGTTCTGATGCAGCAATTGCTAGAGATTTGGCCTAGAAAAGCAGGCAGCTGTCTAATAGGAAAAAGACGATCAGACAATCAGTGGGGAAAGGCTCAGGGAGGTCTGAACCTCAGCTAAGTCTCACCCCTCAGACGATCGCCACTTCCACTAATCCAGAAAGCTGGCCAGAGACAGATGGGGCTGCCCTGGCTAGTGGGTGGCATGGGGCATGGGTCAGGACAGCACCACAAGGTCACTCAGCCAGTCAGCACTCACCTATGCACCTGAAGGTTCCATGATCTGAACTGGATCAATTAGCACCCTGAAACAACAGGTAAGAAAGAGAATCCAGGCTGAGAACACTTGTGGAGAGCCATTAGAATTTCACTTCCTCCTATGGACTAGCCCAGCCATTTCCAATAATCAAGTCACAGGATAAACCTATTCTGTTCAGAAACATTTTATCTTAGGTGTCAATAATGATAGCACAGAAGTCTATGATGTCACACAGGCTTTGCTGTGCAAACAGGCAGTGAGTAGCAGTGGGGGAGAACTTGGGGTGAGAGCCTCAATGCAACCCCCATAGCTAAACATCAAGCTACACTGGTGACTGAATCACAGCCCCTCCAGGGAGTCCTGGCCAAGATGTGATTTTGACTACCAGTTTATAGTCAATTTCAAGGGTGTCCAAAGAGGTCTTTTCTCTGCTACTTTTGTGCTGGCTGGTAGCAAAATCTTCCACTGATTTCAGGGAAACAAGCAATATGGTCTGAATCAATTTTTTTAAAAAACTTTTTTAATGTTTATTTATTTTTGAAGGAGAGACAGAGCATGAGCATGGAGGGGCAGAGAGAAAGGGAGACACAGAATCCAAAGCAGGCTCCAGGCCCTGAGCTCTCAGCACAGAGCCTGATGTGAGGCTTAAACTCATGAGTCGTGAGATCATGACCTGAGCCGAAGTTAGATGCTTAAGTGACTGAGCCACCCAGGCGTCCCTGAATCAATTTTTTTAAAGCTCATATCCAAAAAACCAACCACTAAATATTTTACTGTGTTTTTGAGCTTTTTATTTTATGTTTTCTTTGCACATCTATCCAGCCTTCCCATGAGAGGGGTTAAGTTTCTCTGAGGAAAGTATCGAAAACACAGAGAAGTCTACAAATATCACACAAGCAAGGCAGGAGGATCCCAGGGGCTGAGCAAGTCTTCTCTGGAGCAGCTCTTTCTTGGCTTCCTGTCGCTTTTCCATTTCAAATAAACACACCTTGTTTTGTTGATTAGCAAACACTCCAGGAAGACAGGTGCCTGCTGTTTCTCAGCTCAGGCTCTCCTGCTTCTCCATGATCACTGGCTGGAAATTTCAGGTGGGAAGCAGTGAAGGGAAGATGGCCAGTCTGAGAGGAAATCATACTCAGGATGGTGGCAGGCATATAGTAAACATCCAATAAATGGTGACAAAAATTTTGAATAAAAATTAAAAAGAAATTGTGATCCAGGTATAAGATGAAATAAGCCACAGAAAGCCCAGCCTGCATCTTCTCCCCCTGCTCACCAGACAGGCACCAGATGGGGTTCATTGCGGATTACTTTGTCACACAGTCCTAACAAAGTTCTGTGGTTTGGTTTTCCCTGGGCAGGTATGCCGTGCCTGGCCCAGCATCCCCAGCAAGGGAGAGATAAAAGCTGTGCCTGGCCCAGCATCCCCAGCGAGGGAGAGATAAAAGCTAGTAACAGCAGGAGTTAAGTCAGTGAATCAGGGCTGATCCCCCAAGGAAGTTCCAGACACCAGCCAGGGAGGCCTGGAGGCAGGCTAAGATGCTGACAGCTGCTTAGCACCCATTCTGCATCCCTGTGGAGCCCACACTTCATGGTGTCCTGTGATTATTACGACCAGCTCTGACTTGCCGTCCTGGGCTTTGGCTGCCAATCACAGGCAGCCTCTGCTCATGAAAGTCACGAGGCTCTGAGTTCCAGGGGAGGCAGCAGAAGCAAGAGGAAAGTTTCCCTCTTGTGGCAACCAGAGGCTTTCTGGGCAGCCCTACAACCCATGACCGCCCCACAGAGTTGCCTGTCCCTCCACGTGCAGCTTCCTGCTTTCTGAAGGATCACCCTTCCCATGCCCAGGAGATCCCAAGGCGACCAGAGACTCACCCTCAGGAGGACACACGTCAGGTGTTACAGCGTAACTTATACCCCCTCCACATCTTCCTTCTGACTAGCTACATGCTGTCCCAATTCGCCATCTGAAATCCAAACCACATACACCTTGGCAGGGAGGTGATGGCAGGGGTAGAAGAGGAGGCTTGGCCCCTCTTCCCCCTGGCAAGGAACTGAACACACTGGGGGGAAATGTCTGCTATGCTCACAGCATTTACTTCATTCAGTGTTGGGCAGATCTGATCTTTGAGGCACTTCAATTTGTAACCTATTAAGTATTTCATCACGTTCTCTTCTCTAGTGCTTCATTAATTTTCTGTACTGCCAAGAATTCTCTCTCTATGCAGCTGGCTTATGAGTCCCAGTTACATTTTGCTTTTTTGCCATGAGACAGTGGGACTTAACCAGATGACTTTTCTTGAGTCTTGGTCCCAATTCTTAAAATGTGCAAGTATTTTGGCAACTATATTTCTCTGGTGCTTAGAATCAGAAGCAAGGGGGAGCTGGCTTTTCCAAGGGTTAACATGAGGAAATTGTAGAGCATAGCCAACCAAAAAGAAACCCCAGAATGACGTGCTCAATACAGCTGTGAAGATATATCAACATTTTGTTGGAGGACTTCCCTCTATTCCACCAAGGGAGTGGCAAGGTTATCCAATTTGCTGCCATCATTCTTGATTAGTGATAGTCATTCTATATCACTTCCAAAAAATTGTGAATGAGAACTCAGAAACCCAATTCCATCCCCAGTAGCCTCTCCCAAGACTCAAGTTAAAGAGAATCCACTGTTTGACCCCTTTGGCCTGCCTCTGAGGCACACACTTCCAACAGCCTCATTTCAAAACCCCAAATATGGCTTCTATGCCATGTGTTTATATAAGATAACAGCATCATGGAGTAAGGAAAAAAAGCTGTTGCCTGGAGATGGAGTGCTTGATAATTATCATCACCAACATCAAGCATGTTTAATGGCTTAAGAAGTCCTCATTGGACATTTGTCCAAAAAAAAAAATCCCAGAGGAAAAAAACCAACCCCATTTTACTACTGCATCAAAAAGAATAAAATATCTGGGAATAAAATTAACCAAAGAGGTAAAACTTCTGTATATTGAAAACTGTAAGACATTGATGAAAGAAACTGAAGAGGACACAAATAAATGGAAAGACATGTTGTGCTCATGGATTAGAAGAATTAAGGTTACTGATTTATCCAAAGCAATCTACAGATTCAATGCAATCCCTGTCAAAATTCCAATGGCATTTCCACAGATATAGAACAATTATAAATTTATGAAACCATAAAAGTCCTTGAATAGCCAAAGCAATTTTGAAAAGAGAAAGCTAGAGGCATCACATTTCCTGAGTTCAAACGATATTACAAAGCTATAGTAACCAAGACAGTATGGGATTGGCATAAAAACAGACATATACATCAGTGGAACAGAACAGTGAGCCCAGAAATAAATCCACCAATATAAGGTCAATTAATTTACAACAAAGGGGGCAAGAATATGCAATGGGGAAAGGATAGTCTCTTCAATAAATGGTGCTGGGAAAACTGGACAGTCACATGCAGGAGAATGAAACTGGACCACTTTCTCACACCATACACAGAAATAAATTCAGATTAAAGACCTAAATGTGAGACATGAAACCATAAAACTCCTAGAAGAAAGTATGGGGTAAAGCTCCTTGACATCAGTCTTGGCAGTGAGTTTTTGGATTTGACACCAAAGGCAAGGGCAACAAAAGCAAAAATAACTGAGTAAAAAATAAAAGAAGGAAAAGAAAGAGAAGATCATTTCAACAATCAGGACTCAGGAATCTCGATTCCATATAAAAATTGTTTAGGGAAGATGAATCATCCCAGCCTGTTACTCTTCCTCTTTCTTTTTTAACATCATAAAAATCAGCAAGAGTGAATATTGAAGGAAGTCTTTCCTGGAGGGCCAACACTTGAGCTTCCCCCCACTTGCTGCTCCCTCCCCATCGTCCTTTGCACTGTCCAGCTCTCCCACAGCGGTAGCGAGCACTGAAAGCCAGAGGAAGCAGGGTTCAGCTGACAGGGAGAGAAGACACTTAAAAAAGGAAAGCACAAAAGTCAGATTTTTCATCTTTCTCTTAGAAACACTGATTTTGTCTTTATAAAGAGGAGCCTAGCAGCAAAAGGTATTCTCCTGGTGGGGGCAGTGGGTGTCTCTTTTTTGGTCATCTGTTTCTTCCCTCTACGTACCCAGGACTTTTACAAGCTACATAGTTTTTAACTTTTGGGTTTGTCTGGGTTTTCTTCAAGCTGGTCATGTTTGTGTTTGGCTCCCTCTTCCTTAATGGGTGACCCCCTCCCATAAATCTAACAGGAAGCCCTGTCTGCTTCCTTGACATGTATTTCCTATTTGGAGGGAGGGAGATTCCTTTAAAAAATAACAAATCCCAGCGCATACAGGGAACATCGCCCATAGGAAGGGACTCAGCTCAACCACCTTCCTGACAGATCACCTTCCTGACTTCCTGTCGACTAGTGAGAGGCCCCCATCAGACTTGGGAAGAATTCAGGATGGTTTCATTAATAATACATTCCACTATTAATTGATGCTGTTGCTAAGAGAGTAGATCTTAAAAGTTATCACAAGGGAAAAACATTGTAATCAGGTGAGGTGATGAATATTAACTACACTCATTGGGATAATCATTTCACAATAATACATACACCAAATCATTATGTTGTACATCTTAAACATACACAATGTTATATATCCAGTATATCTCAATAAAACTGGAAAAAAATATTGATCAATGCTTTTATCCATGTCTGTCCATAGACAGTATGATTTTATTATTTTTAAGTTTCTTTTTTTTTTTGAGAGAGAGAGAGAGAGAGAGAGAGAATGGGCAGGGGAGGGGTAGAGAGAAAGGGGGACAGAGGATCCAAAGCAGGCTCTGTGCTGACAGCAGAGAGCCATAACGTAGGGCTCTAACGCACGCACTGTGAGATCATGACCTGAGCTGAAATCAGATGTTTAACCAAGTGACCCACCCAGGCACCCCTGATTTTGTTCTTAAGTCTTATAAATATTTTGTAGTTTTGCAAATTAAAAGTTGATGTTTACAAACATTTGTAGACAAATTGGATCACTCACAGTAACCTTTACCGCTCAGCGGATATAAATCACCCCTGTCCTTAGCAGTGTGGCTACCTGCAGCATTGGTCTTTAGCTCTGAATATTTGGAGGATGATTAAATAATGTAGGATAAATCTCACTGTGGCTCTCATACATGTGCTCACACATTCACTATTCTTTCTTGTTTTTTTTAATTGAATAAATCACAATTTAGTTGTCCATTCTACTTTTGATGTACATATTGGTATGTTGTTAATAAAGCAAGCTTCAGGCCACATCACCACTCAGTAACCAAGGGAAGGAAATGCCTGAAACAAAACCCTCCTAAATCTATTTCTACATTGGCTCCTCAGCTACCTTTTTGAGTGTGAAGGACTCAGAGGCTGTGCCTGCCCTACCTGGAGCAGTGCCATTCATGCAGCCTCAATGTTGGGCACACAGGCACCCTACCTGTCCCCAGTAGTTTAGGGGCCTCACTCGATTTGGGAAAGTGACCAGAGCTAAAGACAGAGAGGAAGGACAGATTAAAGATGCATCCAAGGAAGCATTTCCAAATGTAGGTGTCACTTGTCATGTCCTGTAGTCAGGAACAAGTCTCTGCAAGTCAGAGGATTCTCCAGCTTCAAGCAGCACCTTGGTCTCATGCACTAGAAGGATCTCCTATGACACATGCACACACAGGCTGATGCATGCGCACACACACAAAATCATGCTTCTGCACTCTGGGACTTGGCAGGTCACTTTTACTTTTTTCAATACTCACAAATATTTTAAACTGAACACATTTGGAACTGGGAGAGATCTGTGGCCCAGCTCCATGGTTTCCACCCTGTCACCCGCCTGCTGATATTCCTCACGACCCTCCAGATACCACAGACTAATGCTTATATGCATCAATCTACTGTATTAAATAATTTTTCATTTTTATTGATGAAAAACCTACAGCTGCTCATCATAACTTCTGACTATAATCAGATAACATGTGGCTAAAAATTCAACCCAAAGCGAAGGAACCTTCTGTGTCAGGGTCAGCCGCCTCACTGCAGCAAATGCAGACTTCCCTGGCCCCATGTACATCATAAAGGAGAGTAGGCACCCTCACTGCCTTTAATGGGACCTGGGCTTTCAGGGACCCTAGGCCAGGCCACTGGCCTCAAATAACTTCTCATTTCACAGACGAAGCACCCAAGTCCCTGCACTGGGACATCTCTGCCATTACAAGGTACAGGGTATGGGGCTCAACGTGAATATCTGGCTGATACTTAGAATTATAGTGTTTGCTTCCACCATCTCACTTTTAGAGATTTTATTTATGTGAAGAGAAAGAGTGATTAGGGAAAGTCCACTTTTCTCCAATTTTGCTGTATTTTGTTGGCTTTTCAAGTGATTGCTTTTGGGCAGCTGGTAAGCACTTCTGTTAGCTGCCATAGTTCCTTGCCTCCATTTCTTTCTGCCTGGGGACTTTAAATCCTAACACATAGCCCCTCTCCACCCCTTCTTTCCACCAACAATCCTCAGAGCTTTCTTAACTCATACTTTTCAAAAACAAGAAAACATAAGCAACCCCATTTCAAAAAGCCACAGGAGCCACAGTCCAAGCAGCCAAGCCCCTCTCCAAGGAACAGGCCTTCTTGCCAAACTGTATGGCACCTGAAGTGCAAAACATGACACTATCCACGGTGCAACCCCCCCCCCCTTAAATAAACCCTAGATTTCTTGCATGAATGATTTTTCCAGGAAGGGAGTGTGAGATGTTTAGAAACATACTACCAAATGGGAAGTGGAGAAACTATGCATTAGATCTAGAAAGCCCAGAGAGGGTAAGGTTGGGTTGCTCCAGCCCAGGCTGTATGGCTCTCAGCAAGCTCCTCAACCTCCCTGTGCCTCAGTTTCTCATCCACAGAGTGGGGTAATAATGCTGACCTGGGGAGGCTGGGAAGGGCACTGGACATGTCAGGCACAGAAAGCACATAGGAGGCACCTGGCACCCGCAGGCTCATTGTGCATGCCTGCATTATCTCCTTTATAAAATTCACCACCAACAAGACTCCTGACTTCCCACTGGCAGCCTGAGCACCCTGGGTTCTAAATTCTACCTTGAGAGCTTATAACTAAGTGTAGCATTGGCCTTGAGACTTCATTCATTAAACAAATTCACCCATCGTTTATCTACTGAGCCTCAACTAAGTGTGGGGCCTGAGGGAGAGGCACCAGGCTTCCTAGTCTCAGCCTCTGGGAGCCTGAGCTGTAATTTCTCCCCAGGCTGACTAAAGCCCCAAGTGAAGTGTGAATGACTAGTGTGAGTGACTAGCAGAAAGGTTCAGTCTCAGGTTAAGTGAGCACCCACCAAACAAGGGAGTCTGGGAATGTCCCAGTGCTTTTGCCTACACCCATCAGTTCCGAGGCAGGCAGCAAGCAGCTCGTCTCAATGTCTGAGATGATGTCTGGGTGGGCAGTCGGGGGCTCACCAAGCCCATCTCCACTGGGAGGAGGGAAGGCAGTGGAAGGGCTGGGATGGAAGCGGGGCTGGCTGAGGTCATGAGAGGGCAGGGGCTGTGGGGGATGCTGTTTGCACTCCAGGCCCTGCAAGCAGAGGCTCCATGGACTGGCCATAACCTCTGCCCAGGAGGCCCACCCTTCTCCCGTTTCAAACCACCTCCTCCCATGTCCACTGCCTACTATCTCAGGACAGGGCCTCACCCAACAGTGACTACTGACACTGAAGAAATGGCGAAAAGAGGCACAACTCTAACAATGAAAGCCTGGCGATTCTGATGATAACTCAGGCACCTGAGATGCAGGGAGCAGAATTCAGCAAGGGTGTTTTGTCAAGTGCCACAGCATGTGCCAAGGGAGTTGGTGCCAGGGTGCTGGACAGAGTGGGGTGTGTGTGCACATGTGTGTGCAATGGACTGTGTGTGGTGTGAATATGTGTGGTGTGTGTGTGTGTGCACATGTGTGTGTGATAGTTTGTGATGTGCGAATATGTGTGGTGTGTGGTGTGTGTGTATACACACATGTGTGTGATTGTGTGTGGTGTGTGAATATGTGTGATGTGTATTTGTATGTGGTGTATATGTGTGTGTGTGTGGTGTATGTGGTGTGTGTGCACACGTGTGTGATAGTCTGTGTGTGATGTGTGAATACATGTGTGTGGTGTGTATTTGTGTGTAGTGTGTATGGTGTGTATACATGTGTGTGGTGTGTGTATATGTGTATATATGTGTATATGTGTGTGTGGTGTGTATACATATGTGTGGTGTATGTGTGTGATATGCGGTATGTTTTTGTGTGTGTGGTGTATATATGTGCGTGTGTATGGTGCATGTGTGGTGTGTATATGTGTATGGTGTGGGGGTGTGTGTGTGGTATGTGGTGTGTATATGCGTTTATGTGTGTGTGGTACGGGTATATGTGATGTGGAGTGTGTGTGTGTGTGTGTGTGTGTGTGTGATGATGTGATGTGTGTGTCTGCCCATGCCTGATGATTTCTGTGATGTCCAAGAGGACAGAAGAAAGGCACAGGTGGAACTGTGACATGTGGGTCCCCTAGTGTAGGCAATGACATTTGTCCTCTTGGCCACTCAAGAGATGGTGCAGCTATGGAAAGCCTGCATGCATCCACCAGCAAGCTGCTGGGGGTGACTTCCAGATCTACAAGAAGATTCCTATCTATGCTAAAAGACTGGGGAAACAAAACCTAGGATTAATCTATTTCAAGCTAGTTTTTCCTGATAAGAACTGCCCAAAACTCCACTTATAACTCAAAGTAGGTGACAGATGGAAAGCCAGGGCATGTGGCAGCCACCATGCAACACTGTAAAGCCCCATGCTTGCTGGTGCCATCTCTCAGTGACCCAAGGACACTGCATTGAGGACAAGGCCACAAGGCCACTTTGGACACTGGCACCAGATGCCTTGTCAGAAGGGGTAGAGGTGAGGTCCATTCTGCTGGACTAGGTGGGCGCTGGTCTGGGCACTCAGTAGTCTCTGCAGAGGGTTTCCAAATGCAGTGGTGGGGGCCCTGCTGTCTTAGGGAAGAGGACCAAAGGCTCCCTGCAGGACAGTCACACCCATTCCTAGACAAAGCACAGGCTCTGAATCAGGGACTGTGATCTGACGCTTCTGAGCAGGGATGTCACCTCCACGGGCATCAGCATCCTGGCAATGGAGGTCAGTGACCATGCCACTTCACAGATAAGAACACCTAGGACAAGGCCGGACACGAAGCAGTAAGCCCACAAACACCACTCAGTCATCAGCATCACCTTCCTGTTTCTCCCCCAAGATGGGCCCTGACCTCTAAAAACAGGCTGAGTGAAATCAGCGTTCTGGGTGGGGTTTGTTTTTGTCCTAAGTTGGTGGGCTTGGGTATACATACATGTAAGTTTCGGGATCTGGGCTGGATGACCACACCGCACACTGGAGCACAGCATGTCTCCCAAATGTCAACAAGGAGGGAAGAATGAGCTCTCAGGATACCAGTGAAGTCTAGGGATCACCGAAGGTCTCCTCCTACACTGCAGCTCTACCTGCTAGCTCTTAGCACATAGCAAACAGGCCAAGTGAGCAAGCCCACACAGGAGAAATCTGCAAAGTGATGAGCCTGGAGGGTAAGGGGAGAAGGTCTGACAACCCAGTCCAGACAACATCCGGTGCTACAGGTAAGAGGCAAGGGTTTGCCACATGCTACAAACACATGGAGACCATGTCCATGCCTCTGAATGTCATGCTGGGTTGAGGAAGACAGTGAATATTTAATCTGAACAGCCCTGGGTGCTAGAGTTCTACTTACTGCCAGAGTGACCACAGAGGCAATCTACCTGCAGCCATGACGAGTGCTGCTTTGGGGAGGGGGAGGACAATGAACTTCTCTTTCCTGGAGAATCCTCTCCCTGCTTCAGTGGGGAGCTGACCTGAGTTATCCCAGAAAGCAGAAATATCCAGTCCACTCACCAGGATAGGGCCAAGGTATGTCTCAATTGGGCCAAAAGCACATTTTCTAGTATGTCAAAGCCATTTCTAGCTAACAAGCTCTCTTTCTTTTGGCTCCTGGAATCTTGGTGGGCTTTTTACATGAGGCATTCTGATAGCAAATAAACTCTTAAAAAATATACCTATTCATGTATAAAAATTGAGTCTCTAACAAAATCATCTGGGTCTACTGATACCGACTGCTTACTCCATGGTATGGGCACCGGATCACTGGAAAGCCTAGTGGGACACATAGGGATGATGTCGAGGGAGACAGGGAGCACTCACAGACTCAGGGGACAGCTGTGTTGAGGCAGATGGAGGAGCACTAACAGACTCAGAGGATGCATGTCACAGACCATGTGAGGCTCCTAAATCCTCCTGACCAGGTCCTGACATGGCACAGCTGACAGCCCCTTCTAGCACAATCTCCTCCCTGGGAAGCTTTCCAGGGAGAATGAACTAAGTCTATCAACCCACTTTGTTCAGGCAGTGAAAACCTTGAGCAAAGTCTCTACTTAGCTCCTCATATAAAAAAAATAGAGACAGAATGAATCTTTCCATGCTACAGCACTTTAACCCACAAGAGGCTTTTTTTTAAGTCTCCATATTCCAGCCATTTAATTACTCTTTACAAATCTCTGCAGTGATGAGACATGAATCAGCCTCAGATCCCAGGCTGCAAGGGAAGGACCTAGATAGGTTCACCCATCTACAGAGAGTGGGGAGCCATAAGAGGCCACTGGGGCATCAAAGCAGGGTGTGATGACTGACCTCCGAGCTTCTGCAATCAGGCTGGGCTGACCCATGTGCTGTGAGGAGCTCCTGGTCCTCATTATAATGTCTATCTGGTGCTTCTGAATAATGGTCATCTGAGACACTGATCCCTCACATTTACAAAACCCATTAGGCAAGCAGTTTCCCTGTAAGTTTTCAAGCCTCAGGTATCTAAATGCAGAATCTTAATGATGATGGTCTTCTTTAAATAAGACTTTGTTTAAAAAATACAACTGTAACTTCAGCAGGAAAGACCTTAGCACTGTGGCCTTTCCTCACCGAGGTCCAGAGGCTCCTTAGGCTTGTGCATTCTTGTTAGCCTGTCAGGGAGGATCCCTGGCTCACTTCCTCCTGCTCTTGCTGTGCTCTGCCCTGCTGGGGGACCTGGTTCTTATAGCCCTGTGGCCTTTTCTCTTGATCGAATAGAATAAAACGCTGCATACTCATTGAAGGATTTTTAATACACGTCACGTGTCAGAATGTCTCTTGTGTCAGTACAGCCCGGAGAATATAACAAAGAAAGTGCAGACCCAGTGGCCCTTTGAGGCCTCAGTTTCTCCACTGTAAGTAAAGGGTTAGAGGATCTGGTCTTCAGGGTGCTCCCAGCTCCCAGACACTGTATGAGTCCATAAGCAAGGCCTGGGAATGCCTGCCATTTAACTGATTCTCAATGACCCACACTTTAACTACATGTCCCACTTAAACAAGACTAGTAACTACTAAATGCACAAAATAACATGCACTTTTATAAAAAGGGGATTTCTTATCCTCCGCATGCAGGGCTGTGATAGAATCACAGTAGTGTTTGGGAGATCTCAACATGTAAAGAGCAACAGTTTCTTTGCCCTCAGGGCAACTAAAATCTAGGGAAGAAATGGGAGGGGAATACTTGAGAACTTTGAACGGTGGTCTTGGAGTAAACAAGGTTTTTAAATAGATGTTACAAGGACATATATTTTCACCAGGCAAGTGAACTTCCCAGTTAGTTAGTGTCACAGGTACTCAGGAAGAAATAGTTACAAATTAGCGTGTTGTCCAGACAGAGTTTACAGATGGAATTATTAGAGCTTGGAGTTCTGTTTTATTTCTTATCCCATAATACTCTCAAGGGAAATACACCTTAGTTCTGTCCAGAGTCCCTGTACCACCACACACTGAATCCAGCACTTGGGCAGAGTGCTATCTTGCTGGGCTCCTTCCCCCTTCTGTAGGATGGGTATCATCCACCCGCCTCCCATGGAGATGTCTAAAGATGCAACAGAGTGATGCTATAGAACCGTTCCGAAACGTGGGGTAACTGTGTGAGGAGGGAGGACAGTCACTAGTTCTCACCCTAGACAGGAAGCTCTCAACTCCTGGTCCTACATGAGGGTAGAGAGATGGACCATGACCAGTGGCCTCACCCAGGACTTCACTAGCATTTAACTTACTGCAGTCTTTGCTCTGCTCAGGAAGCTCAAAGAGAAACACACTGTGCATCTGTCACAGACAGAGAAAACCAGAGGCCCCCAGCCACTCTCTGGGTGTTCCTTGAAAGCCAGGTGGGCTACCTCCCAAGACATCTGTGCAGGGTCACTATGGGGTGGGGGCACAAGCCCACAGGCCCCTTCCTGAATCCAAGCCCAGCCATACACTAATAGGTGTCATTCATTGCCCAGGCCTGTTCTTGCACCCCTCCTATGCGTGCCACACTGATGCTGGACTGAGCTCCAGGTGGAGGACTGACTCCATCCAGTGATATATGTTTTTCCTGTTATAGCATCACCCACTCACAGTGGACTGCCCCCTTCCTCACAGCGGTTTCCAGCAGTATAAGTCTGTGTGATGTAGCGTGGATTTCAGTCAATGGGCGTAAAGCCAAACAACACAGACATGACTTCCTCAGGCTGAATGGACAGAAACCCTCCATCTGTGGGGGATGCACACACATCCACACAGCCAGTCTGAGTGACCTGCATCTCTAAACAAAATAGGGAAGGAAGGAAGCATGCGGATTTTGTCATGTGTGATGAGCAAAGGTATGTTACAAAGGGGCTTCCTGCCCACTCAGCAGGGTCCTAACTTGACTTGCTCAGCCGGGGTGGGGGTTCACCAGCGCATACACTGTCAAAGGCCAGATAAGACTTCTTGCAATCCCACTCACTTCTACCTGAATATCCCTCCCCTTTTGTAAGCATCTGCTGGTGTTGTCCTGCTTTCCAGCTGCTTGCTGTGGCTAGGAGGCAGCAGGGATTATAGGTACGTGCCTTGGCCAAATGAAGACCCTTCCTGACGCATTTTACTGCGCTCTGCTTCCACTACAATGAAAACAAACGAAATACCATCTTCACAACTGATGAGCACTCCTGCTGCCTGCTGTTCAGCAAAATGCTAGCATGCAGGCTTCCCTGAGCCCAGAAAGGGGACAATCACCTCTTTTCACCTCTTCATCAGTGCTTTGTTCTACACGGCAGGAAGAACCATCAGCAAGGGGTTCTGTCCCTCTATCTACAGCATCCAAATGGAAGACTGCTCCCTGGGCTTGACTCCCAGATCTGTGTAACAGAGCAGAGAATGTCTGAATGCCTGCATGGTGCAGTGCCCCACACTGTACAAGGCTACTGGGCACGTGTAAGCCATCCCAGGCCAAGTCCTATGCTGTTGCCCTCCTCCCTGTTCCCTACCCTATGGATGGCTGCGAGCAGCTTCTCCCATGTGCTTCCTTTGTCCCTAAATGACCCATCAGTTCTCCTATGGGTCAGAACTTTACGTGCAAGATGTCCTCGTACCCACTTCACAGATGAAAATACCAAGCTCTAAATGTTAAAAAAAATTTTTTTAAGGGGAGGGCACCTGGATGGCTCAGTCTGTCAAGCATCAGACTTCGGCTCAGGTCATGATCTCACGGTCTGTGAGTTTGAGCCCGGTTCAGGCTCTGTGCTGACAGCTCAGAGCCTGGAGCCTGCTTCAGATTCTGTGTCTCCCTCTCTCTCTACCCCTCCCCACTCACACTCTGTCTCCCTCTCTCTCTCAAAAATAAATAAAACCACACAAAAAAACCACCGAGCTCAACTGCAAGAGCACAGAGCTGAGGCTAAGCCCAGATACGCAGATTCAGAGGCTGGCACTCTTCCACCACAGTCCCTACCAGGCCCCTAAGCCAATGAAAGCTGGCATCATCTGCTCTGCCTGGGTTGCTCTCTGTTCCCAGAGGGCATGGACCTGGAACCAGTGCCTCCTGGGGGCACCTGGGCCCAGGGCTCTGCCCTCAGAGGCAGAGCAATAATGACCCACACAAGGCTCCATGGGGCAGTGTGAAGAATGAAGGAACTTCCCTGAAAGTGCCTTCTGAACTTCATAGCATCAGACACATGTGAGTGGTGACAGCAGGATACCCGCTCCTTCCCTCCCAGGAGCCCACGGAAGCTCCTCTGGTTCTGACTCCCCCAGACAACACAGGGGAGTTTATCTTTCCAGCTTCCTAGAGAAGCACAAGGCTCTGTGCTGCCCACTCTCTCCTCAGAGCCTGTGGGAGGAGGATCAGAGCTGCCTGCAGCACTGGCCCTTCAGGTGGGTGTGCCTATTCCTGCACCCTTCCACTGTCACAGCCTGGCTGCGGCTGCCTCAGAGTTCTGTCTCATGACCTGCCATCCCAGGCTGTGTGGGATGGCTTACCCACCAGCTGCCCTGCCCATTACTAGATCCCACCTGGTCCCACAGCATACTGACCCTTCACCTGGGCCCCTCAATGGGGCCCACTCAGCCCCCTGACCAAGGTCACATACCCTCTCATTCTCCACACCTGGCATCCCAGCCAAGGGTCAGCAGAGACTGTGCACCAGCCCTGGAGTTCAGGCGACAATTTGCATGGTTTTTCCACCAGGGACAAGGCTAAGTGACAGGGTTGTCAAGCCTAGTTAGTGCACTGCAAGTTTATAAATAACCACCAGGAAAGCCGCAGGAATGCATTTACTACCAAGATGTGCTGAGAATTTAGAAAATGAAAAGACCCTAAAGAACCCCTCTGCTTTAGGCTGAGGTCAACATTGCAAGCATCTCTCTACCAAAAAAACATTCAGGGTACCACTTGCAAAGGATCTCTCTGGCTGGGGTAGGTGGGGGAGAGAATATAAGCAGAGAAAGCTCTCAAGGCATCCAAGAACACAGGTGCCTCAGCCTGGGTCCCTGCTCCTCTTGGTATATCACAAACAGGGCTCAGACAGTGCCCACTGCCCTCCGTCCCTCAGCCTGACGCTGCCCAAATACTAGAAGCACACAGAGCCAGGCATGTAGCCCTAACACAGACATCAAGGGGGGCCCCATTTTGATACATAGCCCCTTCGACAGGCACCTATTTGAACCTTCCATGTAACAAAAGTGAAATGAACAAAATCAAAGAAAAAAATTCTTCTGTAGGCAGAAAGAGCAAGTATAGAAATCATTCTATTTTAATTTAGCTCATATTCTCCTCCCTGCCACCAACTTCTCCCACATAAAGTGCCTCTGAAACATGGTAACTCCAGGGCATTGTGAGAAAAAGTGCTCTGTGAACACTCTCTTAGGATATCGTAGCTTGGCCAATGTATCACTGTGTCATACCGCACAGGGGAATCATAACAGAGAATCCACAGGAACCCCAGCCTGCCCTCTTTGTGGGTTTTTAAGACTCTCCGCAACACAAACACAGCTCTGAGTGGTGGTCCCAGAGGGTGTCAGAGCCAGGCCTCTGTCTGCAGGCTCTGAACCAGCCACAACATTATCTCAGGGCCCAAGAGCCTCCGCTGTCAGACCCCAGAGGCTATAGAAGCTCAAACACACTATTTGAGAATTGAGCCTTATGAATCCCCTGACCCAGCTTTTGTGATTTAGCTTGAACTGCATGGGTATGTCGCGGCTATCATTTATGATCTGGCAGCAGGTGTGTATCAATAATCTCATGATGAAGTCACATGAAAACCAGATCCCCTGCTAGCCCAAAGCTGTCTTCCCCTTCTGAAAGCTGCCTTTACCCGAAGGTGGATGCAGAGCCATCCTCCCCTGGCCACCCAGGTAGAGAGGGCATGGTGAGCATGGGATGGACAGAATCAGGGAAAGTAGTGGCCTCAAAGACAGTCTCTCTGCAATTTGTTCTTAAAGGCAAAACCCCAACCACAGGATATGGTGGTTGAATAGCACAGCCAATTAGCTCTATGAGAGCAGCTCCCCACAGGCAGTCAGAGCTCAGAAGATGCCTTCACCAACCCCCAGCCCAGTCCAGGCCGCCAAACCTGGTCATGTGCCTGCTCTGACCTGGGAGTACCCATATTAAGAGTAGCAAACAGCAGAACAGCTTGCTGGTTTAAATCACTGTGTACAGTCTTGCATTTGGACAAACCAGGTCCTTCTGACAGTCACAGCTCAGCCACCACAGCTTAGCCAGAGTAGGGCTCCCAGAGGCAGGAGGCAACCAGCTGCATCAGAACAGGATCACATGTGGTGGTCTGCTCCACATCCCAACACAGGAAACTAGCCTACAGGAATTGCCATGACTGCAGAGACAGCTAGTCACCTGTGCTGGACAGGACTACCAGTGAGGACTGGAGTGGTGACACCATGCCTGTGTCCCTCAGTAGCACACGGTTCTCGCCAGCTCATAGAGTCAGCCTGGCCTTGACAGCAGTGAGCTGAGGGCAGGAGGAAGTTTCCCCAATACCCCAGAAGGAATAGAAAGCCTTCAGGCTCTCAGTTTCCAGAGACCCTCACTGAAACCTTGGTTCACTAGATTTAGCACTCCTCTTGACTTGTCAGCTTCTTGCTCTTGAAAATTTGAGCATAATCTCCTCTGGTTGTCATACTGACCTGCCCAAATAATATCCCTTCAGTAAACATTCATTTCACCCCCTGCAAAGGATGCCTGGAAGTCTTGGCACTATGTATTTGTTTCTAGGGGTCATTAAGGTAAATTTATCCTTATATAAGTATAGGTTGACGGCTAAAGTCTTACTAGCCAGCAGCTCCTTGGTGTTTCTAACAGTTGAGCCAAATCAGCACCAGGCTCTTTCCCTTTCCCTCAATCTGAAAGTCTTTATAAGAAACCTGTTTCCAAAGGGCAAGCAGATTCCTGGGGTCCAGGGACAGCAAGGCTGCTTGAGCCACAAAAGAGAAAGTACTCACATGTATGTGTGTGTGCACAAGCATGGTGCCAACCAAAGGGGGAAAAGTCTCCCAAAATGGTTGGCACAAAAGCCAAGGTGATGGGCTTCACATTGGGCCTGGAGACAGCCCTGACCCTGGTTTCAGGATGCAGCATGCCATTGTTTATGGGGACTCATCTGGGAAAAGAGGTTTCCAATACAATCTCCACCTGAACTGCGTCTCTGTCTCCTTTACATAAAACATATTCTTAGTCTGGGTTTCTGCACTTGGGTTACTTGCTTTTTTGGGAAACTGAGATAGGGGAAGCTCTAGCTGTGTAATTCAAGAAATGGATAACATGCCAGAAACTTTACAGAGTACACACCATGCATGGAGAACGAGAGAGAACTTTCTTTAGGAAGCTAGTGGCAGGCAGAACCATCCTGGCCCCAGACAACTCAAGGAAGAAAGTAACACTAGCTTTGCTCCCCTCAGGCCACCCCTCCCCGACTGCCCCCGGCAAACCACCTCCGGCCCAGACATAGGCTGGTCCTGTCCCCTCCCTGCGGGCACTGCACAGACACAGGGCAGCTGCCCTTACAGGGAGGCCTCGAGGCTGCTTCCTTTCTTTCTTCTTGTGAAGCCCACAGAGTTGAAAAGCAGACAGTTGATTTATTATTTCCTTGTCACATGATGGACTGAATGACTTGATTTAGCCTCTCCAAAAAGGATTTATCTTTGTGCCCACGTGGCACACACACAAAAAAACAACTCCTGGCCCAATGGGCATTTTCCCAGGATGTGAACAGAGACTTTGGAGTGGACAAGAGGGATTCTGGTGGTGTTGAGGCTGCCACTAAGTGGATGGGCACATTCCGAGAGGACTCAGGTGCAGTGGAGGTCAAGCCGGGCAGTGTGAAGGGAAGAGGTAGTTTAAAGCCTTCCCACCGAGAAGAGCTGCTGGTTCCCTGCAAGGCTCCATCCATCTCCCCTCATGAATACGCATAAAAATACAGTCAGTGGATGGCAGCTGGTCTCTGGGGCAATGGGACACAAGAGATGCCACTGTCTGTCTTCCGGCACCTAAGGTACCTTGAAATAAAATCCTCCTTTGCTGTTTTCTCTAGTGGTTCACTCATCAACAGCTTGAAGTTTTCCCTTTCACTGAATAAAGCTTAACTCCATCCAGAGAAAATGAGAAAAAGAAAAAACTATTTAGGAGATAAAATTTAGGCCGTCAAGACTAAGAAGAAAAGTAACAATAAAAACCAAGGCACAGTCCTCTAAACAAATTCTCTAGAAGCTCTCAAAGTCCCAACACACTCAGATCCAAGGGGTCCCTGGGCTACCCACACCCAGGGACCTGGCAGCACCTGCACCGTAAAGTATCTGCGCTTCAGATACTTTCCTGTTTCGCTAAGGGAGCCCTTTCCTCCACATTTAAATAAATCATGAGCCTGAATCACTTACGTTCCTTCCAGCAATGACAGTGCGTCGTCTGCATCCCTAATGAGATTAAAATCCCATTAAATTGGCACGTCAGAATGCCTTCAGAGCTCACCTCAGGACTCCTGCAGCAGCAGTGGCCGCCTGGATTCCTGGAATTATGCTGAGCCAGCACTGGTGGGGCAATGGGCTCCACGGAACTGGCAGTGTCTTCACAGTGTGGTGTCAACCTACTTTTTCTCTCATTCTCAGCTCAGGGAACATGCACTGAGGACGCGGGTGCTCTGCAAAGGCACTGAGGCCACAGCAGCACGGGCCACACCCTCAGTCTCTCCAGAGCAGCATTTATAGGCTTGTGAGAAAGCCGGGTGTGAAACAATATGCACTCACATTTGTGATCAGGAGAGAGAGGGTGGACAGAGAGTATGTGTGTTTGTGCACAAGCACACACAGCAAAGGGTAAAGGGTATATACCATTGGTTGCAGCAAGAAAATAAAGATGTTCTCTCCCTTCCTACCACTATGCCTCGATTCACTGGCCTGGAGCAGGGATAATTAAAGAGACAAGAAGAAAAACCAATTTAGTTGGCTTATTTCTCTGAAAACCTCTGCTATTAAAAGCACAAGCAACAGGCAGCTTGCTCCGTGTTATTATGTTCATTAAATCAGTAAGGCGCACCCCAGCTGGGATTCTAGACCCAGCCACAGACAGTACTTACTGAAAGCTACTATGAGGGCCTTCTACACTTCTGATCATTCCTTTGCTTAAAACAACTCAGAAAGTTCTCTCCAACAGTTCCTAAAAGTTGCCCAAATTCTTAGGTACATCTCATTTGACATCTCGTATTTATAGAGATTATGGCATGTCTGATAAGAACTGTCGAGTTTATTTTGATAGGTATTTGCTAATTTTGTATCTTCTGTGGCTGATGATTTCTAGTTAGTTGACTAGAAATTCTAAATGTGTTCACAGCCTCACAGATATTTATACTGACTACTAACATGAAAACAACCCGGAGATTCATTGCTAATGGCAAACTTGACAAAAATGAATATGCCCAATGCCCTCTGTTCTTAGAACAGCTTTACCCAAGTTTCATTCAATAAATGAGAAGCTGTCTACTGGGATCCTGGTACAGTGACCTCACTGAGAAACACCAAAATGGAATGAACACACCATTCTGTGGCCTCAACTTGCTGCCTACATTTGATAAGGTAAGAGAAACCCCACACACGAGGAAAGAACTACATGTGTGCACACACACATAATGGCACAGGCACACCGGCCTCTCCTTTAGCCTTGTGAGGACTGTGAGCTTGCACAACTCCTCATAAAGAACCCCCCTCTCCTGCTTAGGTCACAACTCTGGCTCAGGGTCAAAAGTGCCATCTAAGCTCTGATGTAAATGATACTTACAGAGCCCCACACGATGTTCAATATCCTTCTGGAGCACTTTTCTGGATTTTGAGACCAGAATGGGGTATGTGGTGAGTGCCGCCTGGCTGGGCCTGACCACGAGAATTATGACACAGAGAGAAAATACTGCCCTGGAGAGGCAGTGCCTCCCAAATCCCAGAGGAGACCCAATCCATTCGCTGAAGCTGAATGTCCCTGAACCCCTGCCATGTACCTGGCAAAGTCCTGGAAATCTAAGCTTCCATCATAGAAGATGCTCCATCTCACAGGAGAAGCAGCACATAAATAGACAATCACACACTGGGGGGGGGGGGGGTGCTGCTGAGACAGGGAGAAGCAAATCCCAGAAGAAAAGAGACAAAGACAATGATTATTGACCTGGCCTTCTTCTCATGGGGTCAAGGAATAGGTCATGACTTCTCTACCTGTGCCCTTACCTATTAACCAGAGTTTAAGGTGCAGTCTTGCTAAAGCCTCATTCTAGATGGAAATGGGCACTGTCATTCATGGTGTCCAGAGATTGTTAACGCGGCTACACTGAGACACACATTTTGCTACCATCATAGCAAGTTTATTGCCGTGGTGACAGTGAGACCCATAACAGCATCTGCTGGGCTCAAGCCATGGAGGGGAAGCAACAAGACTTTTTAATATTAGAAACAAGGACTAACAATTCTAGATCAGTGCACAATCAGTGCACTTCTTACAATTTGACTTCTAGGGTCCTAACATAAAGAAACTAGATCCCAAAGATTAGCGATGGGGAATTTTTGAAGTATGTCCATATTCAAGTGGAGATCAAAGAAGCCAAACTGAAGAGCTCTGGACTGACAGTGAACTATGGATTGAACAAAAAAAGTTCCTTTTAAAAGGGCCGTATTGAAGATTATCATTCTGACTTTGAGGAACTATGGTGATTGGCTATAGAAGGAATCACACATAAAATTCCTTAAATAAAAATGTATTGGCTTTAAAAAAAAGATTCAGTCTTGCTAAACACAGGTGTGCATTAGACCAATGTCAGAGGCAAAGCTGAACAAGGCTGTGGCATTTACATACAACATGTCATGCACAGTTGTGAGTGCTTTACCCTATTCATTCTTTAACCCACCCACTGGCCTACTGAGGAAGGAACCACCCACACTGTACAGATGAGGAAAGTAAGGCACAGAGAGGGCAAGTAACTTCCCCTGGATTGTGCAGGTAGAACACCGCAGCACTGGCCCCTGGCTCTGTGCTCTATACCATTATGCTGCTATGTGTTAAAACTAGAAAACAGATCAACTGTCTCAGGTCAGAGATATGAGGTACTACAGTGAGGGTAGGGAAGGCTATAAAATGTAAGCAGAAGAAAAATTTTATTTCCTTTGTGTGTTCTGTGAAGTATCTTTGTTGGGAAAGTCAGGGAGGCAGTCATGCTGGCTTCCATTTGCCCAGGAGCATTCTTATGCAAGTCAGAAAAGGCATCCCTTTCTCAAGACAAATCTAGGATAACTGGAATGTGAACAGTTGCCCCCTCACTCCGAGTTGTGCAGTGCACAAGCTGCACAACATCATAGGGCAGATCTAGGAACTGTTAAGACAGAAATTAAACAATATAATAGTTTTAGAATGAAGAAAATGCATCATAAGAAAAAATGCTCATATATGTATTCCCTAGTCTCTACTCCCTGAATATTTCCTTAAATTATGTATTATATATCTTTATATGTCAACCTATATAGCAACATTTGCCTCTAAATAAAAGAGAAATCATGATCTCCATTTGACCTGGTGGTTTTATAACCACCTGTTCTATGTCCTATTTTCCGAACAGTCCTTTCCAAAATGACACATATACAACTAAGTTTTATCAAAACTCTAAGCACAGCCCCAAGTGCAATCTAAACCAAGAGACTACTAAATTAAGTGAGAAAAATCAGAATATGCTGCTTTAAAATCGTGGCTGTAACATGAAAACCATGAACGTAGGCAATGCAACTATGCTGCCTATGTGACAAAATGAGCAGCATTAGGAACTGTCAGCGTTGGGCAACAAGGAAAGCCCTCACCAGCCCGTTTTGGAGCAACACACACCCTCCCGAGGCCAACTCCACACAGCCAGTCCTGGGGCCCTGCTTTCTGAATATTTCCACCTTCAGCAGGAACGATTTGTGTTAGGGGGCAAAAAAAATAATCAAAGAAGGAAATTAAGCAAGTTAAGCACATTTAAAGGCTAGAGATGTGGGCATGAATCCAAACCAATGAATTTTACTTTTTGAAATTTGTGAAGAAGAGGGTGACCAACTAGCCTCCAACTTGCCTGGTATGTTCCCAGGGTTTAGCACACGTGTCCCAGGAAACTCCTCAGGTCCAGGCAAACTGGGACAGTGAAGCATCTCTAAAGAAGATAAAACTGAAGCCTTTCAAGAAGACAAAGCACTTGTGGAGATGAGAATTCAATAAATTTGGAGAGTTTGCACTTATCTACTCCTCTGAAAAAATAAACTCTGGTTCTGTTGGACCCTGTAAAAGTTCTAGATTAAGCCCAAACAGTCTTTTTTGTTATAATGGTGAAATATTTATCTTGTGTTTGGGGTATCTTGCGTTTGGGGAGTATTTTTGCTTTAAATAAGCAAAACATGGGGAAGAGAACTCAAAGTCTAGAATATTTTTTAAGTTTATTTATTTTTGAGAGAGAGATCAAGCAAGCAAGGGAGGGGCGGAGAAAGAGAAAGAGAATCCCGAGCAGGCTCTCCACTGATAGCCCCGAAATGGGGCTCAAGCCATGAGATCATGTGATCATGACCTAAGCCAAAATCAAGAGTCAGACACTTGACCGACTGAGCCACCCAGGAGCCCCTCAAAGTCTAAAATCTTAATATCCATCCTTTTATACATCAATGTATTTTTTCAAAATATTTAGAAACTTTGTACTTTTCTGAGTATATCAAATTGTCTTAAAAGATAATTTTAGGAAGAAAACCAAGTTATGTAGAGTACAATATGTATATTACTAAATACACAAGGTTAATATAGAGAATCTAAAAAGAGAATTTCAAAAAGAGTTGCACTTATTTAAGTTTATTACAAGTAACTGATTTGAGTTTTTGTCCTACCTAACCAATACTAATTTCCCCCCGGGTCTTTAATATTCCTAAAAATCCTAAATCTCCATGTAGGCAGCTTTTTAAAATAGCTGATTACTAAGTTATAACAGATACAGAAGTTAAATTACTAAGTTTTAGGAGTTTGATTCTAGTTCCTCCTTTGAGATAAATAACCTTTCTGTATTTACCTTACACTGTAATGTTTTCCAAATTTAGCCCAGAAAACATGCCATTATTATTATTTTGTTGATCTTGTTTATTTTTTTTTTATTTTTTTTTTTCAACGTTTATTTATTCTGGGGACAGAGAGAGACAGAGCATGAACGGGGGAGGGGCAGAGAGAGAGGGAGACACAGAATCAGAAACAGGCTCCAGGCTCTGAGCCATCAGCCCAGAGCCCGACGCGGGGCTCGAACTCACGGACCGCGAGATCGTGACCTGGCTGAAGTCGGACGCTTAACCGACTGCGCCACCCAGGCGCCCCTGATCTTGTTTATTAAAGGAATTTCTATTGATCCAAAATTAGCACAGATAACTATCAAAGAATTAGTATCCAGACTATATAAAGAACTCCTACCAGCAATATAAAAGACCAACATCCTAAAGAAATACAGGAAGTAGGTACTATGGTAGGTTGTGTAATAATGTCCTCCAACAGGATTCATGTCTCCCTGGATCCAGGCCCTTGGAAAATTCTCTTCCAAACTGAACTTAGCCTTGGTGGCTTGCTTTGGCCAATGAGACAGCAACACTATAATGCAATCAGATGTTTAAAAAGTGCACAATGGCATCTGCCCTCTCTTGCAGTTTATTAGAACCTATCATTCACCACATGAAAAGCCCAACTCAGCCTTCTGCAGGATAAGAAACCACATGGAGAGTCCCCAGACATTCCCGCTATGCTGGTAATCTCAACCAACACACGGGATTGTTGGCTAAATGAAATGGATGTTATTTTAAGCTTCTACATTCTGGGGGTGTTTGTTATGCAGTAAACGCTAACTAACATGGGAAGACATATACAAAAGATGTTCACTCTCACTGATCATCAGGAAAATGCACACACTGAAATACCGTTTCATACCCACTAGGCTGGCAAAAATTAATAACCTGAGAATACCAAGTGTTGTTGAAAACATGGAACACCAGTAACTGTCACCTCTGGCTTCTGGGAACATAGATTGGCACAATTTTCTTGACAAAAAATTATTTGGTATTATCTATCATTGATAAAAAATGCATGGACTCTATAGCCTAGCAATTCTGCTACTAGGGATATTTCTACAGAAATCCTTGTATGTGTGCATTAGGTGGTAAATATAAGTATGTTTATGTCAGTACTGGCCATAATGGCACCCAACAACTCAAATGCCATCAATGGTAGAATGGGTGCATGAATTGTATTCTTCATACAATGGAATTGTATGTAGCAGTGAATAGGAAAAATCTATGGCAACATATATCTAAACCACAGTGCTTAAGAGAAGTCACAAAATAGGTACCGTATGAATCCATATGTACAAAATTAACCAATAGGTAAAATTAAACTATACCTAGTTGAGGGATGGAGGCAAACACACATCGTCATTAACACCATTTAGGACAGTGGTTACCTCTGGGGCAGAAGGGGCGAAATGAGATCTCTGGGTTGTATGATACTCCACTTGGTTCTGGTTGCTGAGTACATGAGTGTTCATTTTAGTATCATCTGAGAAGTTGTGCACATGTTTTTTATCATAAAATATCTTTATTTTGCCTTCATTTTTGACACATATGATATATGACATATAGACATAAACCATCCATCAGGTGATTTGGTGGTTTCTGATACAGTCACAGATATGCATCACCATCACCACAGGCAATTCTAGAACATTTTTCATCATCTCAAAAAGAATCCCTATACCCTGTAACTTCCCAACCCTCATCCCAAGCCCTAAGAAACCAGTAGTTTACTTTCTGTCCCTAATCTAGATACTTCATACAAACAGGATAATATAATATAGTCTTCTGCAACTGGTTTCTTTTCACTTAGCATAATGTTTAGATGTTCTTTTGTTCCATGCTATATTTCACAAAAACATTTTCAATACCTACAAGGAATAATGAAAAGCTCAGTTTGCTAATATGAAAAATAAGAGCATACCAAGAAGGGCAGCTTGGAGGAAGCACTGTCTAAACAGCCAGTCTGTCAGAATGGATGAGCCAGCACACTCGTGCACAAGTTTACAAAGGGAAGAGGTTGCCGGGCACACCTGGACCAGGACAGGCAACCCTGAAGCATGACTATCCTGCACCTGTCTAATCGGGAAGAGGCTGGTTCTGCCCAGAACCATTCCTAACACTGACACCCCCAGAAGTGTCCCTGTGGGAAGGGACAGGGCGGTGACATGGTGGGTGGTAAGCTACAGAGGTCATCTGGGAGCTCAGTCTGCCCTGCAAGGTCACTGGTGTTACCTAACAAGTACACTTATTTGGAGACTAATGGAGGGTACGGGGAGGGGGCTGTGGAGCTTCTGTGGGAGAGAGCTTCTGAAGCTCTCCAAAGCCATCCTTAGCACACCATTGGCTACTGGAATTGAAAGGAACAACCTCCACACTTAAACCTGGGTGCACCGGTTTGTGGGTGTGACCTCATTCTGATCTCTGTCTCACTGCTCACTCAGCCCCTGCAAACCCAAATTTAAGTCTACGTCCCTGGAAAATATCCATACACTCATATTTGAGACCCCCATCACTAAATATGAGAAAATGAAAAATTAAAGCAGTACTACTGTTGAATGCAGTTGTGATTCCAGGTAATGTGTCACATTATCTTAAACAGTGGGAAGTCTAACTAGAAAGAAGTTAACCAACTCCCTGTAATGCAGGCCCTCCTCTCCCACTGAGCACCCTTCCTCACTCACAGTCTTGTGGCAGTGTTCCCCTGGAGCCAGAAGTCAGGGAGGATTGGGACATCCACCTGACACCAATGTCCTCTCCCTCAAGCACTTGTCACACACATTCATCACATGGAACAGGCCTCCCAGCACTGCTCATTACCACAATGCAAAGTTGAAGACCAGAGCCCCCGGTGAATGTTCACAGCTCACCCCAGAACACCCCAGAGGCGATTCCAGGTTTATATATCACCTCCACTCTCACATCCTCACTGCTTTCCTGGTCATCTATGTGAAAGCATCCAGCTTTAAGACAAGTCAAAGTAATGCCACCTGTCACGTTATGCTGTACAATGTTGGGTGAGACCCTTGCAGGCTGATGGGGAAGGAAGAGAGGAGGGCACCATGGATGTGGGACATCTATACATACCAGCCACCCAACTAGCCATGTTATTCTTTGGTCTACTCCCCCTCACAACCACCCTGCAAAGTAGGCACCATCTCACTTTACAGATGAGGAAACAGAAGCTCAAAGAAGTAAAGTAGCTGGCTCGGTGTTATCCCAGCCAGAGGTAGAAAATGGATTTGAACCTAGGTGTCCTGATTTCAAAACTGCTTCAACACACTTTTGGTGAAGAAGCCACTTTGTGAATCAGCAACTTACATTATAGGAAGATATTTTTTGTTCCTTCAAAAGATTTCCTGAGCCCAGTAAGTAATGCCCAGTATTATGTTAGGTGTTCTAGATTCCAAGTCCAAGACTCTTCAACCTCAGGGAGTTTACAAACTCCATAAAAGATGTTAAGGGTCCCTTGAGGCAATTTCAGCTGGAAAATCTGAAGGCCAAGGAAATACAGCAAAAACAATGATTTATGATGAATTTCCTGAGTTGTAATTATTAGGATATTTATTGCAGCCAACTTCTTAAGAAAATCTTAATGATTCTGGTCTCAGTTCAAGGGATAAAAAGCAAACATGAAAAAAGAAAAAACATGAAGATAATTTATAGATACTCTTAAATTTGTCTTCTTCAAAGCCCAATTCCCTATAATAACAAGTCAGGTTAGAAGTGTGGCTTGTCCAAAGAAAATAAAAATTAATTTACTTTTAATTTCCAGTTGACACTTGGAAAGGAAAATGACCGATTCACATAGGAAGGACTGTGTACAAGTTACCTAGTCAGACTCTCAGGGTCTGCACATCCAGACTTAAATAACCACAAGGAAACAAAAATTACATCTGAGCACCCAAAGGGGAGTCAAGTGATGGTGGAGGCCAATGCTGGCCATCTGTTGAGGACAGAAAAAAGTGACTACAGGCATGGGCCTCACTCTGACCATGGCTCTGCTCCCATCTTTAAATCTAAAAACCTCAGAATAGCAACCAGCTGACCCTCAGAGAAACAGGGTCTGTGGTGCTATAGGAGCATGGAGACCATGAAGTACAAAGTACACCATGAAGTACACAGACGTGCCTGGGCAATGGGAGCTTTCTGCAAGAGGCACCAGAGACCCTCCTTCTGCTCTGCTGACAGCTGGGCAGAGGAGTCCCCTGGCAGTGGGTCCCTCAGAAGAAGGCTGTCCAGAACAACATGACTGAACATTTCTAGGGGATGCCGTGTAACATCAAGAAGAGCAAGAATTCTTCTCACCTCCTTAGTGACACCAGGCACCAAGGGCAAGCCCAAGTCTAACTGCTTCAACTGTCACACCATAAGGAATGAGACCCCACTGGTGACAGGCCACAGTGTGAAAGGTGTGTGAGACCTCACCTGGCTTTGGCAAAGAGGGCTGTTCTCAGCACCAGCATCAACCCCCCTCCCCCAGGATGCCAGTAACAGGGAGGGACTTGTCCAGGGCCACAGGCTGATTCAAGGGCCCGGACATCAGGGCTTTTTGCATGTCTTTGACTTCAGGTTCTTGAGGCTGTGATTTCTAGGGCTACAGATAATACCATTCCCAGATTTCCTCCCTGAATCTGCCTAACAGAAATTCTGATAAGATCTTCTCTTATACCTGGCATTTTGGGGTTTCCCTCATTCTGCCAGTTTATTCCCAGAGGAATTAGTAGGTAGTACAGCTCTCATCTTAAAAATATAGTTCCACACAGCTTAGGGCCCTATAAATTTAATCTGCAGTCTCACATTTGGCATTTGTTTTGGGGTATTTCCAACACATCAGGAACACAGAATTGCATTCATAGATGGAAACTAGTATCAATGGCTTTGCCTAAAGACTTAATATAGTATTTATTTTCTTAATACTACCAGAGGTTTATATATTATGACAAATCAGCTGTATGCCACTTTGCTGGGCTGTTCCTAAATGCAAAATGTGCACATTTTCCTGAGAAAGCTTTTGCGTAATCCTCTGTTGTGATTCATGTGTGCTTCCTAAATGTTTTATGCCCCCCTTTACATTTTATCTCTAGCTCAGTTTAGAATCTATCGTTTTGCAGTCCATAAATAGTATACCCTTCAAACAGTACAAGGAAAACAGAAAAATAGCTAAAAAGGATTCACCAAATTTTCAGTTAAAGGAAACTATTGTTCCCATTAGAATTAAAGGCAGCCTAGGACCAACAGAATAGAAAATAACCACTCTACAATTATCCATTGCAGTGTTTAATGATCATTGCTGGAAATGGAAGCTTTTGCATATGAACAAATGAGGTGGACAAGGGGCAAACAGAAATACCAACCACCCATGGCTGTTATGCTGTGTAGGTACTTGGTACCAATTTGACTGCAGTTCCAATCCTTTACTCACTTGCTCACTCATCCATCGCTCACTCACTCAATCACCCAGTCACTCACTCACCCATCCACTCACTCACTCAGTCACTCACTCACCCATTCACACACTCATCCATCCACTCACTCACTTGGTCACTTATGTATTCAATCACTCATGATTTACTCACTCATCCATTCACTCATTCACTCACTCATTTATTCACAGATCCATTCACTCATCCATTCAACATTTCTCAAATGTCTCATAGGTTCATTGAACTGTGACAAGGCTAAGTTTCATAGGCAAGATGAAGATGGAAAATAAACAGTCATTGCCCCCAGGTGATCTATAGCTAATAAGGAGCCAGGCACACATGGCTAAAACACAATGAACAACAACAACAAAAAGTCACATGAAAAGTTACAAACAAGGTGCTATGGGAATACAGAAGGGCAATTAATTCTAACCAGTTCACTGTTGGAATCTGAGGTCAGTTTAATGGAAGAGATGGCATTTAAATTAGCTCCTTACAATTAGATTTTTGTCTGAAAAGTGGGGCAACAGGAAGGATGTAGCAAGCTCATCACACATTCTAACTCCTCAATTCAGTTCCTGTGGGCTTCCACCTTCTCCTTTCCACTGGGGCCATCCTTATGAAACTGCATCATGCAGTGACCACTCTTTGTGTCTTCATCTCATTCTTTTACATGTGACCACTCTTCCCTTCCCAGCCACATTCCTCTCCTGACTGGGGTGAGTCTACCTCCTCCTGGCTTTTCTCTTGATCCAGTGGCTGTTTCCTGAATGCCCTCCCACATCAACATGTTGAAGTGTAACAGACTCTGCCTGTATTTGTACCATTCTCTCTAATGACTCTCTAGCCCGTGGCTTTAAATACTGTCTCTGTGAAAGATGATAAGTTATAGCACAAAGAGGTGTGAGGCTGAGAGTGAGAAAAGGGGTCCTTTAACAATGATGATGCAACAATAGGTGTAGATCAGGAGTGTCCTAGGAAAACAGGAACACATTATCGCTCTTTCTAAATGCCATTGATTGACTCCAACAATCTGTCTTTAGCTTGTATAACCCACTGACTACTTGACATCTCTCCTTTGATGCCTAACAGGTACCTTCAATTTCACAGATTCCAATTAGAAATCTTTATACTCCCTTTGTATATTGAGCAGTCTTTGCAGCTTTGGTAAATAATATTAATACTCATCCAGTTGCTGAAGCCAAAACTCTAGGAATTATCCTTGATTCACCTCTCCCTCATGCCAAATATCCAATGCATCAAGACCTGTTGATCATTCTTCCAAACAAACCCTATGTCTGTCCTTTTATTTTCATCTCTACCACTACAATCTAGTCTAAATCATTATCATTTCATGCCTGTGATACTGTAATCACCTATACCTGGTCATCTGCCTCCCAACTTGGCTTCCTCAATCTTTTCCCTTAGCAGCAGCCAGCAAGATCTTTCTAAAGCAAACCAGATCGCACATTGTTGTGATTAAAGCCTTTCCATGACTTCCCAGTGCACTGAGAACATGATCCAAACTCCTTCCCTGGACTGTACAACCATTCAGACTGCTGTGTGGTTTCTGAAAATGCCAAGGTCATCCCTACCTTAGCATCCTGGCACCAGGTGTCCCCACTCCACAATCTTTGATCTTTGCCTAGCTGGCTCCTTGTCATCACTCAGATTTTCAGACATTGGCTGAGACTGAATCCCTTCAAGGATGTTCCCCAGCACCAAACATGAAAGTCATCATTTTGTCATTCTCCACTCTCCTTTCCTATAGTATTAACTATCTGCATGTCGTCTGTCCCACATCTAGTTTTTTTCTTTTTTCTCCCCCTACAATTAAAATATAATTAACAATGTTATATTAGTTTAAGGCATACAATATAGTGATTCCACAATTCTGTGTATCACTCAGTACTCACCAAGATAAGTGTACCCTTAATCCCCTTCACCTATTTAACCCATTCCCCCAACCTCTCCTCTGGTAACCATCAGTTTGTTCTCTATAGCTAAGAGTCTGTTTTTGGTTTGTGTCTTTTTTGGTTTATTCCTTTGTTTCTTAAATTTCACATGTGAGTGAAATCATATGGTATTTGCCTTTGACTGACTTATTTCACATAGCATTATACCCTCTAGATCCATCCATGTTGTTGCAAATAGCAAGATTTCATTATTTTTCATGACTAAATAGTATCCCTGTGTGTGTGTGTTTGTGTGTGTGTGTGTGTGTGTGTGTGTGTGTGTGTGTGTGTGTGTACTTACATATCACATCTTCTTTATCCATTCATCCATATATGGATGGATACTTGAGTTGCTTCCATATCTTGGCTATTGGAAATAATGTTGCAATATACATGGGAGTGTATATATCCTTTCAAACTAGTGTTTGCATTTTCTTTGGATAGAATTACTTCTAATTCTATTCCAATTTTTTAGGAAAACTTCACATTATTTTCCACAGTGGCTTCACCAATTTTCATTCCTACCACAAAGGCTTCTTTTTCTACAAATCCTTAACAACAGTTATTATTTCTTGTGTTTTTTTTTTTATTTTAACCATTCTGATAGGTGTAAAGTGATATCTCACTGAGGTTTTAATTTGCATTTCCCTGATGATTAGTGATGTTGAGCATCTTTTCATGTGTGTTAACCATCTGTATGTCTTCTTTAGAAAAATGTCGATTCAGGTCCTCTGTCAATTTTTTTTAATTGGATTATTTTGGGGGGGGGTGTTGGTGTTCAGTTGTGTAAGTTCTTTATATATTTTGGATATTAACCCTTTAACAGATATATCATTTGAAAATACCTTATCCCATTCAGTAGGTTGCCTTTTTGTTTTGTTGATGATTTCCTTCACCATGAAGAATCCTAAAACTTGTAAGATCCTGAACAGCCAATGCAATCTTGAGAAAGAAGAACAAAGCTGAAAGTATCAGAGTCCCAGATTTCAAGATACACTACAAAGCTATAGTACTCAAAACAGTATGGTACTGGCACAAAAATACACCCTGAGCTGAATGAAACAGAATAGAGAGCCCAGAAATAAACCCATGCTTTTGTGGTCAATTAATCTATGACAAAGGAGGAAAGACTATACAATTGGGTGAAAAGATAGTCTCTTCAACAGATGATGCTGGTAAAATAGGACAGCTACATGCAAAAAAATGAAACTACACCACTTTCTTACACCACACACAAAAATAAACTCAAAATGGATAAAAGACCTCAATGTGAGACCCAAAGCCATAAAAATCCTAGAAGACCGTGCAGGCAGTAATCTCTCTGACATCAGCTGTAGACATATTTTCCTAGAAAAAAGGAAAAATTAAACTACTGGGCTAAACCAAAATAAAAAGCTTCACCACATCTGGGTTATTTTTTATTAATGTTTCATGTTTGTTGACCTCCTCCACTGGAATATAAACTTTGTGAGAATAGGGACATTTTCTTTGTGATGCATGGAGTAACAACAGCATCCAGAAGACCCTTTGTACTTGCTGGTAAGTGGGTGAATGGAAAGGGACAGAGCACAAGAGAGCTCAGAGGTTCCAAGTGTACCACAAAGGCCATGAGGAGCCATGATGGGCACATGATTCTGGCTCTACCCACACCCTGCCAGCTTTTGAGGGTGGCCTTGGGCCTCTGGGCTGGCAGTCCCTAACTACCACTGGTGCCCATGCATCCCCAAGAAGCTTCCATCAGCCCTCACTAGACACCTGTAGGAGGTGATAACCTTCTTCCAAATACTCTTCCTGAAATACAATGTTTTACCTCTTCTCTCATGGTTATAGCTTGGCTCTGACTGGGTAACTAGGCCATCGTCACACAGGTATACAAACAGTCCACATTTTCCTTGTAATAAATCATGACTCTCTGAACCTAGTTTCTATAGCAGGACCATATACTGAGAATCACAGAACCATGTCATAAAAGTCTGACCCAGCCTCACACAGGGACAGGATTCCCTTTCGCTGTAATTCCTGATTTCCTAATGCTGTCCTGTAAAATTTTCTGATGCCTGTTCCCTCTCTGAGACCAGACAATGTGAAGCAGAGATGAAGCCACTACTGACCTCTATGAGCCACAGAGTCAGAGCCACAATAAGTACACTGCATCCCTGTCTGAGGGCAACAATGATGAAAGAAGATGAGCCCCCAGGTTTGGTCTCAATGACTGAGCAACAGAGCAGGGAATAAGGGCTTGAGAAACATGTCCTGACTGCATGCCCAAGCCAGCCACTGATGTGGATTATACCAGTTTCTTCTTCATTATAAGGGAGGCACAACCCCAGCGGGTGAAGTCAAGACAGGAGGTTGATTTGGGTTGATCAAATTCTCAGCTAGACCAGCACCAAGACAGGGTGGCCGGTGCAAAAACAGACTTCCTCACTTGGAATTATTTTCACTCACTGCTGTTTTCCCAGTGCCTGGTACTGGGGATCTGTAGGTCTAGTGGTGTTGCTGGTATCCAAGAGTCAGGACCCCAGAAACTTATACGCACCATGCACGTGATTCCCCAAAGTACAGCAAGACACCAGACAGAAGAGGGGTTCCCAGCCTTGCTTCCAGAAGACTCACTGGGGAACTTAAAGACCCCTCAAATCCAGCTTCCACCAAACCAAAGACACCAAAATCACTGGGATGGAACTCAGGCCTGGGATTTCTGAAGCTCTCTAAGGTAAATTCAATGTTCTGCCAAGGTTGAGAAGTCTGGGAGAAAGGGATATACAAGACAGGACAGCAACACAGAGGAAACAGGAACTGATTCTGCCTAGAACAGATTATGACCAGGGGGAATGGAAGGAAAGAGAATTGATGTTAAAAGGAAAGAGACTAATGAACACTGGTGTTCAGACCCAAGCAGAATATAAAAACATCTGACAAGACTAGAGATACACACACACACAGATAAAAGAAAGCTGGAAGATACCAAAGCCTAAGGTGAGTATCAGAGGATGGGGCAGAGTACTGATAAATACAGACAGAGAGTGTGGCCACACGGGCCACAGATGTGATGAAACAAGATGGGTAAAAACCTGAGCTCTGAGGTATGCCTGTGAGGTGAGGAAGGAGAGGGAGAAAAAACATTTTTTAAATCTGAGTTTCTGATTTAAAAAATTGTTATGCAAACTCATTGTAAGAATTTTCAAAAGATAAAAAGGAAAAAAAAAGACAATCCTTCTGCACAGCAGAGGAAATCATCAACAAAATGAAGAGGCAAGTTAATGGGAGAAAATATTTGCAAATCATGTATCTGATAAGGAGTTAATATCTAAAATATATAAGGAACTCATGCAACTCAATAACAACTATGTGTGTGTGTGTGTGTGTGTGTGTGTGTGTGTACACACACACACACACAATTAAAAAATGGTCAGAGGATGTGATTAGACATTTTTTCAAAGAAGAAATACAAATGGCCAACAGGTCCAACGAAAAGCCCTCAACATCACTCATCATCACGAAAATGCAAATCTAAACCATAATGAGATACCACCTCACGCCTGTTAGAATAGAAGTATCAAAAAGAAAAGAGACAACAAGTTCTAGCAAGGATATGGAGAAAGGGGAACTCTCTCATACTGTTGGTGGGAATCAAAATGGTGTAGCCACTGTGGAAAACAGTATGGAGATTCCTTTAAAAAATAAAAATAGAACTACCTACAATCCAGGAATTCCATTTCTGGGTATATATTCAAAGGAAATGAAATAACTATGTCAAAGAGATATCTGCACTCCATATTTACTGCAGCATTATTCACAATAGCCAAGATATGGAATCAACCTAAATGTCTATAAACAGATAAGTGGATAAAGATGATAATGATATACATACAATGCAATACTATTCAGCCATGAGAAAGAAGGAAATTCTGTTGTTTTTCACAACACAGATGAATCTTGTGGACACTCTGCCAAGTGAAATGAGCCAGACAGAGGGGATGCACCTGGCTGGCTCAACTGGTAGCATGCAACGCTTGATCTCAGGGTTGTAAGTTCAAGCCCCATGTTGGGTGTAGAGAGTACTTATGGAAAGAGCCTAAATGTCCATCAACTGATGAATGGATAAAGAAGATGTGGTTTATATATACAATGGAATACTACTTGGCAATGAGAAAGAATGAAATGTGGCCATTTGTAGCAGCATGGATGGAACTGGAGAGTATTATGCTAAGTGAAATAAGTCAGTCAGAGAAGGACAGATACCATATGTTTTCACTCTTATGTGGATCCTGAGAAACTTAACAGAAGACCAAGGGGGAGAGAAAGGGGGAGGGGAAAGCTACAGAGAGAGAAGGAGGCAAACCATAGGAGACTCTTAAATACTGAGGACAAACTGAGGGTTGATGGGGGGTGGGGGAGAGGGGAAAGTGGGTGATGGGCATTGAGGAGGGCACCTGTTGGGATGAGCACTGGGTGTTGTATGGAAACCAATTTGACAATAAATTTATATATATATATATATATATATATATATATATATATATATATATTTTATTTTATATAAAATTTTCATATAATTTTTTAATTTTAAATATAAAATTTAAAATTTATATTTATATTAAAATATAAATTTTAAATATAAAAATAAAAATTTATATTTTATATAAAATAAAAATAAAGTAAAATCTTTAAAAACTATGTTAAAAAAAAAAAAAGCCTGACAGAGGAAGACAAATACAGCATATCATTTATATGTGGAATCTTAAAAGTCAAATTCATAGAAACAGAGCAGAAAAGTGGTTGGCGGGGCTGGGGAAGTGGAGGAAACAGGCAGAGGTCAGTTAAAGGATACAACCTTTCAGCTATATGGTGAATAATGTCTCCAGATTTAATACATAATAACATGGTGACTATAGTTGATTGCACCGTATTGTATAACTGCAATTTGCTAAGGGAACAGAAGCTAAACGTTCTCAGAAAAGAAATGATAAATATGTGAAGTGATGGATGTGTTAATTAACTAGATAGGGGAATCCTTTTCATAGAAAAAAAAATTTAGATAAAGAAATAAATTTATCAAAAAAGATACTCCTAAAATACTCCCAAAGATACTCCTTCCAGTCTTTTTTCCCCATACATACACATGGCACTGAAAAAAGGGGGGAGGATCACACCACATAAAAAATTTTGTATCTTTTTTCTACTTTAAATGTTCCAATATCCTTCCATTCTTTATAATGGCTTTGTCATTGTGACAAAGTTCTTCACGAATGTATAAATGAAACACTGTTGTCACTGTTTTATTTGCTTTGTGGTTAGATTCACAGACTGGAATTTCCAGATCAAAGATAATCTGTGCCTTTTCTAGATTTAGACAAACTGCTTTTCAGAGTTTGCTTTCCAACTTGAGAAAGTGCAAGCTTGTCCCATTCTTTTCATCATTGCATATTAACTAATTTTATCAATCTGGTAGTCAATGAGGCCTCTCATTCCTAGATTTTATCTCTAAGGACCCTTATTTTAAATATGTATTTTAGTAATTCTTCTGATGCTAGAGGTGAGATCGCGTACCCAATTCAGCAGGTGCCCTTAGGAGTCCAGAAAGCGCTGTGGTCTTGCAACGTGAGAAAAAAGCCTCTAGGGTTTCGGGGAAGTGAAGGACAGCAGGAGAAAAGATGAACAAGTTTGGAGATGGAGAGACGAAAGGCAAAAGCGCTCCCATCTGCGGGCCTCCTGGGTTTATAGGATAATCCATCATGCCAGCAGCAGGGGAGACGGGAGACATGGAAGGTTTGAAACCACGGCAGTGAAGGACCTATTTATCAATAAGCTAAAGTACTGGATGTAGTCTACCCCAGGGAGCTCTCCATGGATAAAACAGACGAGGCCAGTGAGTGCAACCCTGATTTTGCTTGCAATGAAACTGAGGCATGCAGGTGTGAAGCGGCAAACCCAGTGTTCTTCCCCAGGAAGTGACCACGCCAGTGGAAAATCCACAGGTGCAGCCCTTCCACCATGTAATACAACAGTCCTGACTCGAATAAGCAAATTAAGAACAGGAATCTGGGCCAGAGGCTGGCAGCCCCTGAGGGACCAAGTGATTTATCCACCTTATTAGCCAGCAAGCCCTCGGAGAACAACCTGGCATCCTGCTTGCGAACAGCACTGCTAACCAGAGAACATTTCCGAAGTAAGTAATCACGGCCAGGCTCTCGGTGACCGAAAACCTCCTCACACCCTTCAGCACACACTTTTCTAAGCCTCAAAGGAAAACCATCAGAAATTCTGGAAGACGCTGTGAGAGGCCATCGCTTAGTTATGGACCTCTGGTGATGACAGGCAGGAAATTCTCCACCACAGATTCGCAACCGTCAGAACAGAGCTGCTGGTTCCCTCCACAGGCACTTCTGTGCAAGCTGTAGCCCTGGGTACAGCATCCTCTCCCCCTAAAATCTACTGTTCAGCTATTAATACTCCTGAATGTCATCACCCTTCGTTTGCCCCTACTTCCCCTCTTTTTCTGGGTGATCAAACCAGAGCCCCACAACCAGCCTCATGTTTGCAAACAAGGTGTCTGCACTTCCCCTGCCAGATTTTTAAGTCAAATTAAAGTCTAAACTCAAAATCTCTTCAGAAAAGCAGGGTTCCTTTGTTCTGACAAATTCTTAACTGTTATTAATTGGGGGGGGGGGAAGGCCCAGCTTTTTCTTTTTTTTTTTTTTTTAATTTTTTTTTTCAACGTTTATTCATTTTTGGGACACAGAGAGACAGAGCATGAACGGGGGAGGGGCAGAGAGAGAGGGAGACACAGAATCGGAAACAGGCTCCAGGCTCTGAGCCATCAGCCCAGAGCCTGACGCGGGGCTCAAACTCACGGACCGCAAGATCGTGACCTGGCTGAAGCCGGACGCTTAACCGACTGTGCCACCCAGGCGCCCCAGGCCCAGCTTTTTCAGTAGCAACATGTATCCTTATTCAGTTTAGTTTTGTGTGAGGAGAAAGAAACGACTACCTGGAAATGACCCATTGAAAACAACAAAATAAAAGCAGTCCCTTTAGCACCAGAAATGTGTAAACACTTCCCTTACAGAGGCTTCCAGGAAAACAAATACGCAAAAAACCAAAGCCAGCACTCTGTCATCCACTCACCCTTTTACTGACCCCCAACCGCATGCAAAGCACCCTGCTCAGTGCCACATACTGGAGAACAGCCTGGGTGTGAACCTCAAAGCACCCACAAGACTCAGAGTTCTGGGATGCTTGGAGAGACAGGTGGTCCAGATCCTCATATATGCAAAACCATCCTACACTGAGCCCACACGAACACACAGGGAACTTGTTTACTCTGATTGCATTTCTCACTATTCTAGCTACCAGTAGCTTTTTATTCTCCACAAATGCGAAGAACAGGAAGCAGAAGAGTCACTGAAGGGGTACCCTCTCCAAGACTGCCCAATGCTTTTTGTTCTCAGAGCTGGCTGACCACCATCCAGCTCCAAGTCACCCTGGAGCTGCTGCCTTTGGGGCAGAGCCACCCTCACCAGACTGTTCTGGGCAATCAGAACAGAACCTCATCTATGGTAAGAGCAATGCCAGAAGGCTACTCAAGCAACTGTTGAGTGAGCCCATCCATAAGAAATCTCTGTTCTCTTTAGCCACATTCTGGGTTTAGACTCTCTGAAATAAAGGCATCAATGAAGCAAAAAATAACTCTTGTAGAAAAATCCCCCTCTCCATATTTTCTATTTTGCAAAATAAGGGTGTCACAAAAAAATTGCCGACATGCTTCACAATAAGGGGAGCGTTCTGCTTTCTTGTGGGTAGCAAGGTCACTCCACATAGAAAAAAGTCAGGAAAACTGGCCTTCATTCCCTTACTGTATCTTTGGGCCCCCACCCTCAGATTATCTGTTGTGAGTGGGAGACTGATCCAGAACATGGCTGCCAGCCATCAGGGAGCTCACTTCTTCCTATCTTCCCTCCCTCCTCCTTCCCTCCTACCACGCACTGACAGACACATGCCCTCCTGGGAGACATGCAGCCTGGGGTGACCCCCTCCAAGGGACCTCCTCTTCACTCACCCTTGTCCTCCCAAGCATTGTTATATAATGAGGGCTGCCTCAAAAGGGAAAAGCGACAATTGTACAAAGTACTTTTCTATGACCATCATGCAAAATGACAAATTTCCAGCCACTGGGTAGAGAAATCCACATGCTAACTGCTTTTAAGTCAGAAATTCTCAGACCAATACTCTGCATGACGACAGGAGATTTTGACACTACATTGCACAGCTGTCACTCAAGAGCTTAAAGATTAAGTTTTACTTTCATCATTATCAGAAAATACATAACAGTAAGAAAATGGTAAAATAAAGACCATAAGAAGTTTGTGTTAAAGCACCACCATGTATCTGTTAATGCCTTTGTTGGTAGTCTTCCAGCCTTCTCTCTGTGCATAGGTTTTTAAAATCTTTTAATATCTTATTATCAGTGTATATACCATTTGATATCCTGTTTCTTTTTAAGAACCGACACTTTTCTGTTGAATTAGTCTTAATAAAAATCAGTTTAAATTAGATGAGTAACACTAAACTAATTGCATACACAATCATTTATTTAGCAGTCCCCATACTATTAATAAATAATATTGAGGTTGCTCTCCCTTTTCTGAAACTTCGTGTAAAACGTGTTTGGTTTTTATGTTTCTTTGTTTTGAGGATTATTTTCTTACAGTGGATCCCAGAGTGTAATCACTGGGTCAAAGACAGGGATGTCTGAAAGGCTTTCAATCCATCAGGCTGAGCTCCAAAAGGATTAGGTGACTGACCTTTCACCTCAGCCATACCAAGACTTGAATTTTTTTACATTCTTTGCTAATTTGACAGTTGAGAAATGGCATTTTATTGTTTTTTTAAGTATGTACCTCCTTACTTAGATCTTTCATTACTTAGAGCAAACATTTTTCCTTAAGTTTTCAGATTACCAAGATCAAATCTTTTCTAGCATTAATTACTGGCATTTCCTCTATTATGAATTATCTATGTAAATTCTTTGCTGTTTTATATGACAAGGCTTTGGTTGTTTTAAACAACTGCTTTTAACAAATTCCTTTTATATTAAAAATATTAACTCATTGAAATATACTGTAAATATTTTCCCCCATATGTATTTTGTTCTTCTGTTTAACCAGGTTTTTTTAATGTGTTTTTAATATTGTATGCAGTCAATGTGACAACACTATTTTCATTTGTTGCCTTGTCTCTGGTACCAGGTGTTGATTCTTCCCATCTTTCTGTGGCCTGGGTTTATTTAACCCATGAATTAGAGGGGTTGTTCAACACTATTCCATTTCTCCTCTTTCCAAGACATGCATTTTGACTGAATTTCCCCAGGAAGTCGGCTATAGTTAAAATGTATTTGGGGGCTGCTTCTCCCCATCCGCTGGCTAGGGTCTGGCCTTACCACCTGAGCCCATAAACACAGGTCATCCACAAGTTTTACAACCTGTCATAGTAACTGGTTTTGACCTTGTGTCCTAGTCCCTGAACTATATGGGCTGTGTCCCCAGGCTCCTGAATCTGGCCCACGTCATATTTTAGCTGTTTGGAGACTGGTCTTCAAACAGGACCCAGTGCCATGGGTGTCAGAAAGTAAAAATAAAGTAAGACAGGGAAGCATCAGTCAGGATTTCCTTTTCTTAACCCTGACCTTCAGGTTGCTTTAAATTTCCATTTGTATAGCTTCTTCTAGTGGTAGCACTGAATAGCCCTCTCCCTGCTTCTAAACAAAACAGACCCCTCGTGCCTCATCATCTTCAGCCAAGTGTATGCAAAGCACTAGAAATAATGAAATTTATCATTTATGTACTAATATTCATTGACTCATGAAGATTTTCTTTTCTGCTTCCTAATAAGCATGGCTCACAATCATGTGTCTGTGGTATATTTCAGGGAGGAGAGAGTGGGAGTAATGAACAATTTACACCAACAGTTGGAAAGCGGTGTTTTTCACTGGTGGTGCTTCCTGGTAACATCAGACAGCATCCCCAGAAGGCTTCGCTGGGAGAATTCATAGGTGCTGCCAAAAGTAGTACCTTCTGGGGCACTACCCCCCAACCCTGACTGCGGAAAACATCCAGGTACCTTTGGCCCAGGAGAGTTTGGTCATTAATATAAGGTCCAAAGTAACATTGTCATCAGGAGCAGTTTTAAATTCCAGAGTTTTCTTTTTGGCAGAGTGATTAACAGCTTGAAAAAAAATGTCTCCCAGAAATAAATCATTAATCTTGGAGAAGTTTAAGGCTCAAGTAGGCTTAATGCATTTTATAGTAGGTCAAAGTGAAACCCCACTGCCTCCCAAAGTGAGGGCAGTGAACATAGGAGACTCTCCTCTGTGCAATTTAGTTTTGCAGGGTTAAAGTTTAATGAGGTTGCACAGGTGCAGGGACAGGGTGGGGGGACCCTCAGGTACAGGATGAATATGAAGATTGAACAAGAATGGAGGGTGACAAATCATATAAGTGCTATCACCAAGCTCACACTTCCCCCAGGGACACCTGGACTATAAAGATCTTAAATCTTTACAGTAGTAGACAAGTACACCCTCCCTCTCTCCCTCTACTGATCCCCCAAAACAGCAAAAGCAAAATAAACAACAGCCTTCCAGGCCCAGTGCCCCTAGTGTCTCTCACAATGAGCTGTGGGCCCTCCTACCAGTCACTTCTAGCCTGTTTCCTCATGTCCAGGTGACCAAATGGCCCAGAGTGCCCACAGCCACCTGTCATCTTAGTATGAATCCTTATTTGTATGGTATGTACCAATCTACTCTTTATCAATCAGATAAAGAGTCAGAAGAGATTAGGGACTCTCAGACTGGAGTCTTTGGAGGCCCTTGGAGATTACTGGGGTGGATGAGAGGAGGGGGGAGTAGAGGGTGAAGAAAGGCTCCAGTCAGGGTCCTTCCTCGCTGCCCCACCCAAAACTGCCATCTCCCAAAACCACTCATAGTTTTTCTATGGTACATGTTGACTTGCCTTGTAAGCTTTCCCTTGAAGGAAAGTTTCTCTTGCTACAACGTGTTTGGAAACCACAGTCTACATAGTCCCCAAGAGAGCTCCCAACTCCCAAAAAGTGGCATTCTGCAGTCTGGTTTTAAAGCTCTGCTTCCTGAGGAAGGAGAAAATGGTGGCCAAAGGTGCCAGACACAAGCCCCAACAGCCCAATAAATCATGGGATCAGGTGACAATAGGCACCACTGAAGGAAGGGCACTCGTCTAATGCCCCCAATACCTAAATACATAAGATAGAACAAAATCATTTTGCCTTGAGCCCTTTAGAATTTGAGGTGGTGTACAACACTATTCCATTTCTTGTTTTGGCAAAGGTCAAGTGCACATGGCATGTGTCACTTCAGGAGCCAGAATTCTTCTGCCATTTTCCCCTCTTATTAGCCTGTGCCACTGAGTGCAACAAATAAGAAGCAGAGCCCCTCACCTTCTGAGACACATAGCAAGAATGACAAACTTGTATTGTTTTAAACAGCTGAGCATAAGGGCTGTTTGTTACTATAGCACAACAGAACCCATCCTGACCAATACAGAGATATTTCACATAAAATAGAAGCAACTCATTGAAAAGAATCTATGTACTCTAGCACAGTGTTTCCTAAAATTGGTTCCAAAGAGCACTAGCTCCATAAGACATTTGTCATAAAATAAATTTAGCAAAACTACGTACTTCGCCCTACTTCGCCTCCCTCCTGAAGGGTCCTAAGTTTTAGATACTAAATACTGCAATAAAGAAGTAGTTTCAGTTTAATCTAAAGTTTTCCTACATGAATCTGCCCAGGGAATGTGAATTTCATGGCATTCCTACCAATAGCTTCAAAATCACAACTGTGGTCACTTCAGAAAAGCTTATAGATGAATACCAAGACTCAAGCTTATTCTCAGTAACTGGATGGTAACCAGTTCAGAGATTTCAGCAGGCTGGTTACAATATTATTAATTTCATGGTATAGCTACTTTGGAAAACAATCTGGCAGTTTCTTATACAAATAACATATAGTCACTCTACGATCCAACATTTGTTCTCCTAAATGTTTGACTAAATGAAATGGAAACTTACAGTCACATGAAATCCTTTATGGGAATGTTTACAGTGACTTTATTAATAATTGCCAAAAAAACTGGAAAGAAGACAAATGCCTTTAGTGTTGAGTAGACACACTACTGTAGTACATCCACATACAGGAATCTCAGCAGTAAAAAGGAAAAAAACTCCCAACAGAGACAACAGCATGGACAAATCACAAATACGGCATGCTAAGTGAGAGAAGCCAGACTCAAAGAGTACATACCACCTGATCCCATTTATATGACATTCTGGAATATGCAAAACTACAGGAATAAAAACCCAGTCCATGATTGCCAGGGGCTGGAGGTAGAGTGAAGTAGGACAGCAGAGGCAGGATGGAATTGTTCAGAGTTCTGTATCTTGATTATGGTGGTAGTCCACTGCAATTACTTATCAAAACTCACAGCTCTGTCAACCAAAAAGTGTGAATCACAGACCTCCTGATTTCCATCACCTTTATTCCAATTTACTCATTTTTGCTTAGCCAGGATGATCCCAAATTTCTCTAAAATATATGGTTAATCACCTCATTCCAAGAAAAGGTATAGACAGGATAGAAAGAAAGGACTGCAACCCACAGTTGGCATCATTTTATGCATGATACTAAAGGCTCATATCTATCGAGTGTTAAGATACTTGATGTTTCACGTTGCCTCTGTCAATCCTCACAAGTGTCCGTGAGATAGGTATAATTATCACCTAATTACAGACAGGTAAACTAGGGTTCAGAGAAATTAAGCAACTCACTCAGGTTACACAGGTAGTAAGTGGTAAACTAGTAACTTGAACTCGTATCCATACTTCCAGCTATTCGATATTATCTTCCAAGGGTAAAAAACATGATACTTCTAGGATGGCTACAAACCACAGGACAGATAATAATATGTGTTTGCAAGGATGTAGAAAAATTGGAACTCTCATACATTGCTGGGGGTAGGGGGTAGGATGTAAAATGATGCAGTCACTCTGAAAAACAGTGTGGCAGCCCCTCAAATGGCTAAATAGAGTTACCACATGGGCCAGCAATTCGACCCCTAGGGTTACACCCAAGAAATATGAAAACATAACTGCACACAGAAACTTATACATTAATATTCATAACAGAGTTAATCATAATAGTCAAAAAGTGAAAACAACTCAAATAGCTAAATGTCCAATGAATGGATGGATGAAATGTGAAACATTCATAGGGTAGAATAAGATTGGGCAATAAAAGGAATGAGTGTTCCAAAGTTCATTGTGGTGGTGGACACATAACTCTGAATATCCTGAAAGCCATTGGATCATATACTGTAAGTGGGTGAAGAAGATGGTATGTGAATCATATCTCTATAAGGCTGTTCTTTAAAATTCATATACCTACCCCAGTTATAGTAAATGCTACATTTCCAAAACTGAATAAGAGAGGAACATGGAATAGAAGATCCAACAGAACAATAAATCCCAAATGGTCTGTAGCTGCCTTTAGAATGCATGGCAAAATTTAAATTGGAAGCAGACTAAAATTACTAATTATATTTTTACTCAGGCTAATGTTAAAATTAGCATGTAGTCCTGAGCCACATGTCAATGGAGAGTAGGGGGAAGCAGCCTAGTTAACTAGCAGGTGGAAAGAAGAAGCCCATCATAGAATAAACACAGAAGAAACCCCCAGTGGAAAAATCTATAAACAGATAATGATATTCACCCCTCAGTAGATGTTTCTGGAAACAGAATCCAAGCACTATCCATTAGAACATGGGTGAGACTTGGTCTGCACGAGGAGAGAACAGTTTCCTGCCTGACAAGACACAAATCTAAGGATGCCAATGCTAACGCAGCTGATAACTGCATTAACCTTCTCCTACGGGAGTTATTTTTTATTGTAACACACTTGTCAAAATGTCATCACATTAGCCTGCCTGTCCCACATCCGCCCACTGATCCCTCTCAGCCATGGAAGAAAGAGCAGTAATTAGAGCAGGAAACAGCCCCTGGATGAGTAATTGCTCCAGCCCGACAGTCCACCCGAGACTTCTACAAAGACGCTCTGAAGAGGCCACTCCTGGAGGGCAGGCAGGCGGTCATGCACACACAGGTGAGGCAAGCACCCAAGGCCTCTTCACGGTCATGGGTGGTGAGCAGTAATTGCATCCCAGAAACCAACTCTCCTGCTCCATCTGAACGCTGACACTCAGGAACTGTGAGGATTAATTACACATAACTAAGTGCGCTCCCGTTCAGGCGGTCAGCCTAACTCCTACCACAGATGAGTTTGACCTTTCCTGCCCTCCAGCATGTGCCCTCCCTCGGCCGAGATGGGAGAAGTCCCTGAGAGGGATGCTGAGTGGCCAGTGAATTCCCAGGAGAGTTAGAAATGAATGGATTTTTTTGTCTTTCTTAAAAATCAATATGCTTAATGGATAAACAAAATGTGTGGTATATACATATAGTGGAACATTATTCAGCCTCAACAGGGAACAACATTCTGACACATGCTACACGTGGATGACCCTTGCAGTCATTATGCTGAGTGAAATAAGCCAGTCACCAAAAGACCAATGTTGTATTATTTCACTTACATGAAATACCTAGATGTATTAGCCATGTCTGATTTTCTGTATTCTGATGTTCAGGGCCTTGATGACCCTGGAGAGACTGCCCCTCCCAGGGTCAGCTGATTTCTAGATAGAAGAAGATGCCCATGGATGTGCCTTCCAAACACAAACCAGCCAATCCAATGTCTGCATACCACCACCTCCTTTATCAGGCTCTCACACTCCAGGCTGCCATCCACCTGTGCTGATCACTCCAGGGCCAGGTCCCAGACAGCAAGGGACAGCCCCTGTGCCCCAAGGTCCCCTGAAATCACTCAGCTACCCAATCCTCCACCCGCTTACTCTGCCTCACCCCTTTCTTCCCGGGAATCCACAACAAAGTCTCTTTCTCCCAGTTTCCCTGTTCCCTCTGCCTCCTGACCGATCCTGGTGCTTCTGTGTGACCCCACATGGCATGGTGTGCCCCCCTTCTGAGAACTATCTACCTTTATAAAGGCGGTCATGTCCTGATCCACTGGCCTGACTGTACCTGAATAGTAATAAAGACTATATTAAAACACTTAGAACAGTCAAATTCATAGAGATGGAAAGTAGAATGATGGTTCCTGGAGCTGGGAGAGGGGGGATGGGGAGCTAGTGTTTAATGGGGAACGAGTTTCAGGTGAGGATGATGAGAACATTCTGGAGATGGGTGGTAGTGATGGCTACAACATGAATGTACTTAATACCACTGACTATACACTTAGAATAGTATATATGTATACTGTACCACAATAAAATAAATAAATGGATAAACAAAAGGAATATGGTATGTACCCTTGATACAATTTGATGAAAAGGACACCTCACCACTGTGATTTTCCTCTCCCAAACCCACAACCCCAGTCTGATCATGAGAAAAACATCAAACAAACCCCAATTAAGGGACATTCTTCAGTACCCCTGACAAATGCTCCTCAAAACTGTCAAGATCATCAAAACCAGTGAGAGTCTGAGAAACTATCACAGCCTGGGGGAGCCTAAGGAGATGTGGAGATTAAACGTGCTTTAATACGGTGTCCCAGATGGCACCCTAGGACAGAAAAAGGACATTAGGGAAAAGATAAAGAAATCTGAATAAAGAATGGGTGTTAGTTAATAGTAACGTATCAACTGTACCATATTAATGTAAAGTGTGAATAAGAGGGGACACAGGATGAAAGGTACATAACTATATTCATAACTATTCTAAAAGAAAGGATTTTTTAAGGAGAGAGAAGGGGTGGCATATGAAAATGGGACACACATCCCCACACATCCTTAGACTAACAGAGATGCTGTCTACAACACAATTTATTGCACCTGCTCATTAATGAGACAATAAAAGCCCTTAGGGAATAAACACGCAGAGTATAACACCTGCCACCAAGCACATTCCAGGGACTGTGAAGGCCGTTGATTGAATTTCTGACAGTATTATAAGTGAGTGGCACAATATTTGCCAAACATTGCAAATACATAATGTGAAAAAAATTAACCATTAAAGACTGTCTGTATATATCAGGAAAGAGCCAAAGTATCACACTAGACACACACAGCAGTGTCCGGGTACTGCTTTCCTACAAAGAAAGGAAAGTGCTGAGCTGCTCCCACTTCTTACCACCCACTACGAATGCAACCTCCATGTATGTCCCTCCAAGCCAGGACAGCACCAAGGTATGATCAGTGTCTACTGAGCTGGGGCCTGGCAGGAAACTGGGGGCATCAGGAGTGACAGTGTCATCCATGGGAGCTTATAGGTAACTATGACCACAGACACTCAGACAAAAGGAAGAGTTCTCTGGAATTCAGAGAGGGGCACTAGGAGGGTGACCTACCCAGAAGGACAATCAGTCTGGACCTTGAAGAGCTGGGTACAATTCTGCTATGGGCAGAGGGGCCGATGATGTGAAAGGCAAGGAGGGCAGCCAGGGACAAGAGGAGGGCTGCCAGAGCACACCAAGCAGCCCAGAGTGCAGCCAGGCTGGCTCAAGGGGAAGCCTCCATACAGAGACACTCCCAAACAGTCAGTGGTTTCCCAAGGAAACAGGTATGGAGGAAGGTCAGAAACCCAGTCAGACCCAGGAAATCCCACATTAAACAGTGTCTGATTTCTCCTACTACTTCCATCCTCAGCACTTCCATTAAATTTGGTTTTTACTTGACTTATGCCTCTTTTAAAGCCCTTAGTATGGTAAGTTCCTGGTGTGGACATACATGGTCTGTATGTCCCCCACCTGCCTGGCATTCACTCCCCTCTTTCCGGCAACAGTCACTGATTTTCTCTTGCACACCCACTCCTCCCCCACCTCTCTGACCACAAGGCCTGGGTGGAATCCCCTCAATTTCCAGAGGAAGCACAGGACCTAAACCTGAGCCAACTGCTGCCATAGTCACCAGCCCTCACAACCAACAAAGTGAATCTCACGTGTTCTGCAGATGCCACCAGAAAAGATTCCAGAAAGGCTTCCAGAAAGAAGACAAAGACCCTACACCATCCTGCTCCCATGAAAATGACCCTGGAGCTACCCCATCATCACAAGGAGTTCCAGGAGAGGCCCAGTGCTGAAAAGAAATGAAGTCTAATGCATCACCTGGGCCATAAATCCAGCCCCAACAGATGCCACCTACTTTCAGGACATTCAGTCCCTAAGCCACTACATCGCTTGCTTGCTTTCACCGTTTGGGCGGGTTCAAGGTAGGTTTTCTGTCTCTTCCAAGTGTAATAGGGATCGTGGTTCACTTCTATAACCAACTATTTCTTACCAGGCCCTCAGTTCCTTGATGCATCAAGCATGTTGTACACCTCTGAGGATGCCCAAAGAGCCACAGAATGCCCTCCATATGGTGAGTCCTGCAAGTGCTGGGACTGCACTGAGCTGTGGCAAGGTGGGGGGTAGAGACGTGAGAAGGAGCAGTGGTTCCAGAAGGAATGAGGAAAAGCTAAGAGAGACCATGACACAAAGTCATCCTAAAGAACAGAAAAGAACTGAACCATCAAAGGGCTTAGGAGAGGCCATTGCTCCAATCAGAACTACAAAGAACCAGGGAGACAGAAAACAGCTTCTATGTAGGAAAAGATGCTTCCTTCATGTCCTCCCAGAAATAAGAAGGTAGTTTGTTCAAAGACAATAAGACTACAGTTAGTTAGGCAGAAGAATTGGTTACGTCTGTTTTTCATGACAAAGTAATAACTCTAATATTAAAATCACATTTTGGTGATTCATTGTGGCTAGCTCCAACAGATTAGAATAGGGTCTCTTGAAAAATAAACTTGAAGATTACTTATAAATATTAAAGCTAAGTTAACGACAAATGCAGAGACCTGTTCCTATCCCTCTCTGCAACATTTATAGGAAAGAAAGAGGTAAACATCTCGTTTTCTGAATTCAAGCATAAAGGTAATTTTGGCTGCTGCACTGGCTGGTGATGCAGAGGGGCTCAGAGCATCCCACATGGGATACCATCCTCTGGCCCCGGCTTTGAGGAAAAAACTCCACAGTGAGCATCTGCATTGACCTTGCTGGGCAGGTGGCTCGCAAGGCCCCTTCAGAGTGAGCCATTTGTGTAAGAACTGCCAGGAAATTGGTTAAAATTTCCTGTCTCTGAAACAGATCTGGGTGGAAGCCAGAAACCTATACTTTGAAATCACCCTCTGTCTTTCCAGGCCTGCCCACCCAGCTGAAGGTGCAGTGGCTTGAGGAGTACCCAGCCTGGCCACCAACAGTTTAGTAAACCTTTCATTATTACTATTCAAATAGAGCTCTTTCAATATCCATAGCCAAGAATGAGAAAGGACAGAATCCACAACTAGAAGAAGCTTTATGACCTCACTTCATGCCTGAGGAAATTGAGGCCACAGAAGTCACATGACTATCTTGGCATCACCCAGCTCAGTCAGGTGCTGGAGTAGGTGGCACAGAGGGAGAAGCCCCAAACCAGGCATAAGAAAGCCCTAGCTCAGGGGTACCTGGGTGGCTCGGTCGGTTGAGCATCCAACTTCAGCTCAGGTCGTGATCTCACAGTTCGTGGGTTCAAACCCTATGTCGGGCTCTGTGCTGACAGCTCAGAGCCTGGAGCCTGCTTCGGATTCTGTGTGTGTCTCTCTCTCTGTTCCTTCCCTGCTCATGCTCTGTCTCTCTCTCTCCTTCAAAAATAAATAAAAGCATTAAAAAAATTTTTTTTATAAAAAGAAAGCCCTAGCTCAGCCCCTGCCTTCTTGGAGATCTCATCTTTCCTTTGGATCCACAAAAATCCTTTTAAGATCAGATTAAACACATTAAAAAGTTAGAGGAGAAAGATGTGACACTCCCCTATTCGAGTAGCCATTACTCATATGTGGCTGTTTCAATTGCAGTGTTAATTGACTAAAAATAAATAGAATTAAAGTCTAATCCCTAAATCTCACTAGCCACATGTCACCAGCTCAACAGCCCTGAGTGGCTAGCAGCTTCTTTACTAGACAGAGCAGATACAGGACATTTCTATACTGACAATATGCACAAGCTTCCAAGAGGTGCTCTCAGTTCCCTTTTACATCTGAAGAAAATGTTAAAAGAAGTGAACTCAGCATGCAAATGAAAATCTGCATGCATCTTGACAAATCTTATTTAGCCAATATATGACATATAGATTTAGTATTACTAAAAATAATACCAAAAAGTGTGGTTTGCTAAGTAAAAATCTAATTTTAATATATATGATTAGCTATTCAAGCAAAGCTTACTGTTGCTAGCCATGATCCCTCGATATGCCCACACACACTTTACTGGATCTGCCAAAGATGACCCAGAAATGAGAGACTGGGCCTCAGTTTCTCTTTGTGTAAAATGAGAGGTGTGGCCCTGTGCCAGCTCTAACTTTCTATCCCTTTGTGTGCCTAGCTGACACATTTCCCTTTTTGCACAAACACACACTAAGCACTTTATGCACCAGGAGAGACAACTGCACAATGCACACAACCACACAGAAAGGTGTCACACTGGATGGGCAGAGCTGTGGGAAGGAGGGTGTGGAGAGGATTCAGAGGGCCCGTCTGCCAGGCTCTGAGTGACTAACGCCTCCACACAGGCTCTTGGCCCTTGGAAGACTCTTGAGAGGAGTGAACAGCTGAGCACATGGCCATGTACCTCCAGGCTGTTGAGAGGAAAGACCCCTGACAGCTCATGTCCAGCTGCTGAGCTAGAAGCTGATCTGGGAAGGCCACCCCTCCCAAAGGGGACTGCCTGAAATAATTTGGGAACCAAAGCAGTTCCCAACTTAGGCAAAGCCAGCCTTCAGCAGCCCCCACAATGCTCTGATACCTGGTGAGTCTGGGAAACAAACCTACAAGGGCAGCTTACCAAGGGAGTGGAGGATGAACTGGGCCATTTGAGGGCTCTGAAGTCATAGCAATAACCAGCTACTTGTTTTTTGTTTTTTTGTTTTTTTTTGTTTTGTTTTGTTTTGTTTTGTTTTTACCAGCCACTTGTTCTAAAGGAATGGGTGACCGCACAGGGGATGGCAGAAGGGATGAAGCATTCATGACCCTTCTCAGCAACAGTCTGGTTTTAGCTAAGAAGGGAATAGCCATATCACCTGACCTCACTCCAGCCACTTCCTTCCAACCTGTTGTAGACAGAGAAGCACCAGGACTGGTGGTACCAGCCTCTGCTGAGCAACAGAATCAGGACATCTGATGACCAGAGGGGTGGACAATGTTCAAGGACCCACCTGTCTTAAAGTGGATTATGGGCCATAATGGAGAAAACTGAATTGTTTAACTAAGCTCAATTAACACTGGATTGTCCAATATAGACTCCCAGAACCTCACATCCAGAGCAATTACACATAAAGCAATTACACATATTGACATGAAGTTTCACCTCACAATTTTTTTCTCTTCAAAATTAACAGTCTTTCTTTTCTATATAACATGCTTGTATAAACTTGCCTAGTGATCCTTCTCAGGAACAGGTGTACCACTCAGATTATGTCCTTTCTACTTAAGAAAAAATGCAATAAAATATATATAACATAAAATTTACCATTTTAACTGTTCAGTTCAGTGGCATTAAGTACATCTTCACCATTGTGTAACCATCAACACTGTTTCTAGAATTCTCTCATCCTTCCATACGGAAGCTCTGTTCTCATCAATACTAACTTCCCATTCCCCCTCCTCTGCACCCCTGGGAACATCTATTCTACTTTTTCCATAAATCTGACTACTCTATGTACCTCATATAAGTGGAAGAATATAATACTTGTCCTTTGGTGCCTGGCTTATTTCACTTCACATAATGTCCCATAATTTTCATCCAGGTTGTAACCTGTGTCAGAATTTCCTCCTTTTGAAGGTTGAGTAATATTCCATTGTTGGACATCTGGGTTGCTTCCACATTTTAGCTACTGTGAATAATGCTGCTGTGAACATGGGTGTACAAATATCTTTTCAAGACCCTGCTTTCCATTCTTCCTGGCATATACCCAGAAGTGGGATTGCTGGATCCTATGGTAACTCTGGGTTTAATTTTTTTAAGGAAACTTCCTGCTGTTTTACACAGCATGAGTACATTTTCCATTCCTACCACAACATACAATTGTTCCAGTCTCTCCACATCCTTGCCAATGATTGTTGTTTTCTGGGTTTTTTTTTCATAGTAGCCATCCTAATGGATATGAGGTGGCATCTCACTGTGGTTTGGTCTGAATTTCTCTAAGGATTAGTGATGTTGAGCACCTTCGCATGTGCTTACCAGCCATCTGTATGTCTTGTTTGGAGAGCTGCCTGCTGAAATCTTTTGCCCATTTTTGAATTGGGTTGATTTTTGTTGTTGTTCTTGTTGTCACATGAGTTCTTTACATATTCTGGATATTAATCTCTTATTAAATAGAAGATCTGTCACTATTTCTCCCATTGTGTGGTCTGTCTTCTCAGTTTCTGAATAGTCTCCTTTGATGCACAAAATTTTTAACTTTGACAAAGTCCAACTTCCCTATTTTTTCTTTTTCTTTTTTTTAATACAATTTATTGTCAAATTGGCTAACATACAGTGTGTACAGTGTGCTCTGGGTTTTAGAGGTAGATTTCTATGATTCATCACTTACATATAACACACAGTGCTCACCCCAACAAATGCCCTCCTCAATGCCCATCACCCATTTTCCCCTCTCACCCACATCAATCCTCAGTTTGTTCTCTGTATTTAAGAGTCTTTTATGGTTTGCTTCCCTCCCTCTCTGTTTGTAACTTTTTTTTCCCCTTTCCTTCCCCCATGGTCTTCTGTTAAGTTTCTCAAGTTCCACATATGAGTGAAATCATATGGTATCTGTCCTTCTCTGACTGCTTTCACTTAGCATAATACTCTCCAGTTCCATCCATGTTGCTGCAAATGGCAGGATTTCATTCTTTCTCATTGCCAAGTAGTATTCCATTGTATATGTAAATGACACCTTCTTTATCCATTCATCAGTTGATGGACATTTGGGCTCTTTACATAATTTGGCTATTGTTGAAAGCACTGCTATAAACATTGGGGTACACGTGCCCCTATGAATTAGCACTCTGTGAGTGGAATGTTGCAAAGACTACAAAAGACAAGAGACATCACCACAAGCATGATACATACAGATAACACAATGACACTAAATCTGTATCTTTCAATAATAATGCTGAATGTAAATGGGCTAAATGCTCCAGTCAAAAGACACAAGATATCAGAATGGATAAAAATATAAGACCCATCTATAACAGACCCATTTTAGACCTGAGGACACCTTCAGATTGAAAGTGAGGGGATGGAGAATCATTTATCATGTTACTGGAACTCAAAAAAAAGCTGGAGTAGCCATACTGAAATCAGACAAACTAGATTTTAAACTAAAGGCTGTAATAAGAGATGAAGAAAGGCATTGTATCATAATTATGGGATCTATCCATCAAGAAGAGCTAACAACTATGTTTGTGCACCCAATTTGTAAGCATCCAAATATATAAAACAATTAATCACAAATATAAGCAATCTTATTGATAAGAATTCAGTAACTGCAGGTGACTTTAATTAGTGGAGTATTAAACTCCACTTACAGTAATGAACAGATCATCTAGACAGAAAATCAATAAAGAAACAATGGCTCTGAATGATTCACTGGACCAGATGGATTTGACAGATATATTCAGAACTTTTCATCCAAAAGCAGCAGATACACATTCTTCTCCAGTGCACATGGTACATCCTCCAAGACAGATCACATACTGGGTCAAAAAATAGCCTTCAATAAATATAAAAGAATGAGATCATGCCACACACATTTTCAGATTACAATGCTATGAAACTTGAAATCAACCACAGGAAAAAGTTTGGAAAACCTCCAAATGCATGCAGGTTAAAGAACATCCTACTATAAGAATGAATGGGTCAACTATTCAATTAAATAAGAAATTTAAAAATATATGTAAACAAATGAAAATGAAAACATGACAGTCCAAACCCTTTGGGATGCAGCAAAGGCATCCTAAGAGGAAAATACATTGCCATCCAGGCCTATCTCAAGAAACAAGAAAAATCCCAAATGCAAAATCTAACAGCACACCTAAAGGAACTAGAAGCAGAACAGCAAAGAGACCACAAGGCCAGCAGAAGAAATGAAATAATAAAGAAAATCAGAGCAGAAATAAGCGATGCTTTTTCTTTTATTGTGCAGGCAAGAAGACTTTCAGCTGTGTTTTCTTCTAAGGGTTTTATAAAACATTTATGTTTAGATTTTGCTCTTACGTTTAGGTCATGTACCCATTTTGAGTTAAATTTTGTATATGGTGTTAGGTAAGGGTCCAGATTCTTTCTTTTGCATGTGGACATCCAGTTTCCCCCACCACATTTGTTGAAAAGACAGTCCTTTCCTCATTGAATGGTCTTCATACCCAGCCAGAAATCTGTTAACTATATATGTGAGGGTTTATTCCTAATTTCTCTGCTCCATTCCCTTGGTCTATGTCTACCCTGATGCCAGTACCACAGTGTTTTGATTATTCTAAATTTGTAGTACATTTTTAAATCAGGAAGTCTGTCCACCAACTTTGTTCTTCTTTTCAAGATTGTTTTGGCTATTTGGGATTGCTAGATATTCCATGTGAATTTTAGAATTTTTTTTTCTATTTCTGTAGAAAACAGCATTGGGATAATGACAGAGACTGCACTAAAATCATAGATTGCTTTGGGGAGTATTGTGATCATAACAGAATTAAGTCTTCCAATCCATGAACACAGGATTTCTTTCCATCCATCTATGTCAGAAATGTTTTGTAGTTTTCAGAGTAGAAGTCTTTTTCCTCCTTGGTTAAATTTATTCCTGAGTATTTTATTCCTTTGGATTGTATTGTATATGGAATTGTTTTTTTATTCTCTTTTCATACTGTTCTTTGCCAGCATATAGAAATACAACTGAATTTTGAGTGTTGGTTTACATCCTGCAACTCTGATGAATTTATTTATTGGCTCTAAAACCATTTTTGAGAATTCTTTATAGTTTACTACATAAGACCATGCCACTTGCAAACAGAAATAATTTTCCTTCTTCCTTTCCAGCTTGGGTGCCTCTTATTTCTTTTTCTTGCCTAATTTCTCTGGCTAGAACTTCCACTACTATGTTGAATAGAAATGGCTGTCCTTTCTACTTTTGGAATATTAAAATGTTCATTATTTTATTAAATAACAAAAAAAATTTTAATGTTTTCCTTGGTAAAATGAAGAGGTGGAAACTATGTAGTCACAGAAAATGTTTTTGGAAATGATGCTGGGCCCAAAACAAATACTGATCAAAAACGAAAGTCTGGCAAGAATTCTGCTGAATACCTTCAAGGTAGCTCCCTTGCAAGCCCTGATTCTCCAGGCATTGGTGCCCCCTACACCCCCTGATGCAGGTGAGGCATGGGACAAGAAAGACTGGGACTTCCCAAGGCCAATAAAGTTGGCCACCAGTTGAGGGTGAGTTGAAAAGCATTCAAATCAAGGTCAGTTAAGTGGGGACTTGAACACCAAATAGCACTCCAACAAAGAAAAAGGGTCAGTTCCCATAAATGACATAATCCCAGAAAAGCAAGGAAAAGAAACACAACAGTCCATAAGCTTAGATGCTAGCAGAGAAGGCAGAGCTCCCACCTGATTCTGGAACAATAAACAAGGTGGAAGCACATGAGTGCTCTGAAGAGGCTGGCACATGGCCCCCTCCTCACCCAGAAGAATGGACATAGTGACCGGTTATTCTCCCTCACCTTCCCCTTTGTCACTTGGGTACCCATGGGTCACAAAGAACTTTGGGAGCCTTGCCCCTTGCTCTCTCCATCCTCACCCCTCTCATGTATGCCACATATTGGAAAAAAAATGAGATCAGGAACAGATAGCAGTGGCAAGCAAGAAAGGCTTGGAGGGCAAAAAGGTGGCAACAGGAAGAGGAAAGTGCTGAGTACAGGAGGAGCCATGAGGAATCCAACCACTAAAGCCAAGATAGAAGCCCTGTGATCCACAGGGAGACTCTAGAATAGAAAGATCACTGAACCAGAAGCCTGGCTCCCAGCCAAGCAGCTTCTTGATCTCTGCCTTCTCATATCCACAGGGGCCAACATCCAGCCCATCCAGTCCACCCACAGCATGTCCTGAGGATAAATAAGAAAATACACATGCAACAGCTTGAGAACTCTGATGCACTCTACAACACAGTGTTGCTCCTGAACAGCCATGGACCCTACCCAGTACCATCTCCTTAGATGTTCTACACTCTTTCTCCTCAAGTACCCAGGTGAGGCTGGAAGAAATCCTGCCCACTGTGGTTCAGTGAGAGAAGCCCTGGCCTGGAATCAGAGGCCTGGGTGGCATTGGGGGGGGGGGGGGGCGGGGGGGGGGCCAGGGCGTCTTTTTCCAACTCTGTATGGATTCAGCTGGTGACCCTGGGGAGAGCCCTTGCTGCCTTGCTGCTCAGTCCCACCATCTGTAAAGGAGAGAGAAGTCTAGATCTGTGGTCCCCATCTAGGGGAAGGGACAAAACACATGGTAATGTCAATACAAGTGGAAGGGGAATGACAGGCACAAAGGAAAAAAGGTGCTTCACACCAGTGGCTTTCAATGTTTATTTATTTTTGGGACAGAGAGAGACAGAGCATGAATGGGGGAGGGGCAGAGAGAGAGGGAGACACAGAATCGGAAACAGCCTCCAGGCTCTGAGCCATCAGCCCAGAGCCTGACGCGGGGCTCGAACTCACGGACCGCGAGATCGTGACCTGGCTGAAGTCGGACGCTTAACCGACTGTGCCACCCAGGCGCCCCACACCAGTGGCTTTCAGAGGGTGCTCCCTAGGTCAGCAGCACCAGTGTCCCCCTGGGAACTTGTTAGAAATGCAGGTTCTAAGAAGGCCCTTCCCACACCTAGACCTGATGCATTAGAAACTCAGGGGTGGTTCTATTTTTAATTTTTTAAGGAACTTCCATACTATTTTCCAGTGATTGCACTACTAAGAATTTATCCAAAGAATTCAAAAATGCTGATTTGAAGGTTCACATGTACCCCAATGTCTATAGCAGCACTGTCAATATTAGCCAAATTATGCAAAGAGCCCAAATGTCCATCAACTGATGAATGGATAAAGAAGATGTGGTTTATACATATATACAGTGGAATACACATATATACAATGGAATACTACTTGGCTATTAAAAAGAATGACATCTTGCCATTTGCAACAACGTGTATGGAACTGGAAGGTATTATGCTAAATAAAATAAGTCAGTCAGAGAAAGACAGGTACCATATGTGGTGATGTGATTCCACATCGCTCATATATGGAATCTGAGAAACTCAACAGATGAACATAAGAAAGGGAAGGAAAAATAATGTTTATAGCAGCACTATCAACAATAGCCAAATTATGGAAAGAGCCCAAATATCCATCAACTGATGAACAGATAAGGAAGATGTGGTATATATCTACAATGGAATACTACTCAGTGATGAAAAAGAATGAAGTCTTGCCATGTGCAACAACGTGGATGGAACTGGAGGGTATTATGCTAAGTGAAATAAATCAGTCAGAGAGAGGAAGACATATGTTTTCACTCTATGTGGAATTTGAGAAACTTAACAGAAGACCATGGGGGAAGGGAAGGGAAAAAAATAGTTACAAACAGAGAAGGAGGCAAACCATAAGAGATCTTAAATACAGAGAACAAACTGAGGATTGATGGGGGCAGGGAAAATGGGTGATGGGCATTGAGGAGGGCATTTGTTGGGATGAGCACTGGGTGTTGTATGTAAACGATGAATCACGGGAATCTACTCCTAAAGTGAAGAGTACACTGAATATACTGTATATTAGCTAACTTGACAATAAATTATATATATTTTAAAAAATCCTACAGAAGAGAAAAGGGTTTAATGAACCCCCATGTATATTTATCTCCTAGACTAAACAAGTTTAAAAATTTTTTCATGAAGTAAAAACAAAAGAAAACAAACAAAAAACAGAGAGGGATGCAAACCATAAGAGACTCTTAAATACAGAGAACAAACTGAGAGTTGCTGCAGGGGAGGTGGATGGGTGGATGGGCTAGATGGATGACGGGCATTAAGGAGGGCAATTTTGGGATGAGCACTGGGTGTCATATGTAAGAGATGAATCACTGGGTTCTACTCCTGAAGCCAAGATACACTGTTTGCTGACTAACTTGAATATAAATAACAACAAAAAAGAAGCAGCAGAAGCTCAGGGATAGGAAATAGCAATCTGCACTTTCACAAGCCCCAGGTGATCCTGATGCATTTATAAGATTGAGAAGTGGTACTCCAAACTCTCCTTCTCTCTCTCTCTCTCTCTCTCTCTCTCTCTCTCTCTCACACACACACACACACACACACACACAGGTCACACAGGTTCTGGTTCTGGTTCTGACTTGCAAGTATAAAAACAAGCTTCATGACCTCAGGTTAAGGGTTCTGGTTCTGGGGTCAAATCTCTGCTCTGTGCTTCAAACTGTGACTTCCTGGATAGGGTGCTTAACATCTCTGAACCCCAACTTTCTCAACTATGAAATAGGGACAATCCATCCCCTACATCTTAGGATTGTCACGAAGGAGAAGCCATGCCCATGAAGGATGTAGAACAAAGTCTTCAGAACCACTTGCCATCCTATTACTCCTCTGTGTCCATCTCCTTCACATAACTGGGAATCACACATCTCTGTGGCCAACGCCATGGGCTCACGTAGGATTAAAATAGAAATGTCCCTTCTGCCCCGAGCACAGGCGCATGTCCTCCTATCATGGGAGATGGTACATCTCAGCCTGATGGACATGCAATTCCTTGGGAGTGTCACCTCCCCCCACCCCTGCTTCTCTTTGGCCACTAAGCTCTAAACTCGGGGAATTCAGAAAATGTGTTGAATGTTAACTTCTCCGGGTTCATGGGGCTCTCTTAGCCCTCTTCTCTCTTTTGATCTATTCTCCATCTTTATTTTTCTAATTGTATTAATAATGGGTTGTTGTTGTTGTTGTTGCTTAATGAATCACTTCAAATTTAATTGTAGCCAGGCAGAGGAGCATTAAATAAACAGCAAATGAATGTAGTAAAGCCCTAGTGAGCAGCTCTTTTTTTTTTTTTCTTCACTCAGAGAAAAGATGCCAAAGCAAGGCTCCACAGCAGGGTAGGAAAACACCACCACCCTCCACTGCATGGTACAAGTCTGCACCCAAACTGCAGCTTGGTGTTGTTGCTTTTTGACTAAGAGAGGGGAGGTGATAAGGGTCTCTGTCTTGCCCAGAAGATGAAAAGGTCTATTGTTTGATTTTGTGGTCAGAGGCGCCAGGAACACACACCTTTCATCTGTTCCCCTGTTTCTGCCTAGTAAGCGGCACCACATAGGCTCATACAGCATAAAGGAAGTGGAAATTGAAGCCCAGTTTTGTTAAGCATAACATTTTCACTCAGAGGCTATTTCTAGAACATTCCATCCAGCAACCCAGAAGCTCATATTTCAAATCAAACGAAGGACAACTTCTGGTGAAGTAGAAGAAATCCACACCTTCCTTTCAGCCACAAAAACAAGGCCAGGAGAGCCAAGAAGTTCCAAATATTGAAACATCCTTTCTTATGCCATGTCATATAAATCAGCCCTGATTAAAACTAGGTTTTGTCACACATCTTAGAAAAAATCTTGTGAGGCCAGGCAGGAGTTTTTATTTTTATTTATTTATTATTTTTTTATAGGGCAGAAAGGGGATTAAAATCGTTTTCTGTCTCAACTCCGTTTCTAAAACCCTCTAGCCTGACTCCTGTGGCCACCTTCACCATGGCCTACCCTGAGTGTGTACCTCATTCTCTGCAAAGTCTGCAGGCCCAGGGGAAGGCAGGGGACAGGAGCAACAGCAGAAGCCCTGGAGGAGAAGGGCCGAGCATGCGTTCCTGGTTGACCTGTCTCGGGAGGCCTCCAGGAGTCAGGCAGCTCCTCTTGTGAGGGGCCAGGAAGAGATGCCCTGGTGGGATGCAGATGGGGCAGCCTGAGGGCAAGTTCAACTCCCCCACTGTGACCAAAGGACAGCACGGAGTTCCTTCTGGAGTAATCTGGACAGCTCAGTGCTGCCTGTGTGCTGGGCTTGGTCCATCCAAGCACCGCTCCTCCCTGAAGGCCTCCCTGATGCTGCCACTTCCAGTAAGAACTGCATTCCATGTTTCCTTTTCAATTGTATTTTCCTCTCCTTATAAGAAGCTTCAAAGATAGAAATTAGGCAAGCCATAAATAAATGAGCCAGGGAAGGAAGTTCTCACACAATCACATCTGTGCAACAGCCTAGCCTGTCTAATAGCACACCAGTGAGAAAGTCAGAACAGGCCACAGAGACAGCAAGCACAAAGGTCAAGTGTGCCCTCGCCAACCCTCTGCCCACATTAATCATGCACATGACAGTTTGCAAAGGGCTCAATGTGCCCTGTGGAACCGTGCCTCACTGTAGTTTGACAAAGGCTGGATGAGGCAAAGGAACTCTGGCTGGCCAAGAACCCATAAATGTGGCCAAGAACCCACAGACGTGGCCAGGAGGCAAGCCTATGCAAGGAAAACAGAGGTGGGACACTGACATTTCTCCTCATTTAGGACTGGCAGGACAGGGGAAGAAAATGTGTGTTGGGATGAAGGATGGGTCTGGAGTGGTGGGGAAAGGGGCAGGAGCCTGGGAAGTCTGCCTTTCGACAGCTGATTACCAGCCTATGATACTTAAGATTTATTCTTGCAGCTCGGCCAGCTGTTTTTAAGCTCTGTCAGAGGTCTTTAGCTTACAGATAAAACTTTTAGAGACTTTTGGTGGGTTGGGTCATGGTGAGAGGCACCAAAGTAGCCCTGGAATGGCTTTGAAGGGATAGTTGGGGTCCTGGCTCCACTAGAAGGCAGCCGAAATCAAGGGGCATTTGCAGCCTGTTTGCTGAAGGTGCACCTGTCAGGGTTTCCAAAGAATGACCAAGGCATCATGCCCTAATTCCTCACAACACATGATCTCTGTCCATGGGAGACCAGGGCATGGGGGTCCAATGAAAGGATGAATGTTTTTAGTGATAACAGGACACATTTGCCCCAGTCAAGAAGGGGGTTTCCCAAGGCTCCCTTGCAGTCTCTTGGGACATAGAGAAGACTCAGGAGATGTCTTGAACTGCAAATTCAAAGGTACTGGCAAGGAAAAAGCATAGTTCTCATCTAAATTGCTATACAAGCACATCCCTGGAACTCCCTGATCAGCTGAAAGCCACTGCTGGCTTTTTTCCAAACACAAGTCTTTTCTCTTAAAACCATGGGTTGCACTTCTTGCCCATGGCCATTAGCAATGACATAAATGGCCCTGCTAGGGCACATCTTTGTCACCCTCAGATGCAGGGTCCAATCCATGACCCAGATGTGCAGATAGTGCAATGCAGGCTCAGGGCTTTACAAGACTGTGACACTCAGGCCCTCCACAGCTCGTGCTAACAAGTGGGCCCAGTCTGCCCCACCACCATACCCGGGCTGATATTAACTAAACACAGTAGTGAGGGGCACCTGGGTGGCTCAGTCAGTTAAGAGTCCGACTTTTGACTTCCACTCGGCTCATTATCTCACGGTTCGTGGGATCGAGCCCCACATAGGGCCCTGCTCTAACAGGGTGGAGCCTGTTTGAGATTCTCTCTCTTCCTCTCTCTCTGTCCCTCCCCTGCTCTCTCTTTCTCTCTCAAAATAAATAAATAAACATTTTAAAAAATCAGTAGGGAGAATAATCTGTGTTTATTACTATGTTATAGTCATTTGGTGTTAAGGAATAGCCCTTCTTCCCCAGAGGCTGTGGAACATCCGGTTCCCTTGCTGGTAACTCCTGTGTTAGTCCTTCTCATGCCCATTCTTGTGGACTGATCATGTCTATCAAACATGCCTGGTACAGTGGATCAAAGGCAAAAATCTGCTCTGAGGCTGGGCACCCTAAAGATGGCTAGCCAGGAGGACTTCCTCCTATCCTAAGACCAGGAGTGAACCTATTTCTCAATCCTGGCCCTGAACCTTGAGCTGAAGAAGGAAAACAGCCAAACACAGTTAGGTCAGGCCAAGGAACATCTCACAAGCACCAGGCCTGGAGGATGGGCAGTAACCCCAGAGGAGCAAATTAAGAGCTGTCAGCTGGTGATGTTCACATGGGAGCTTGAGCTGTCACCTCCCTCATGTATGCTAACTGCAGCCACAACCCTGTACCTATGGATAAGGACACCTACGTTCTCTGAGGGCATTTTATGCTAAAAATAATAACAAAGCATACTCAAAAGCTTCCATGAAAGACAAAACTGTATTAAAAGAGTTATTGCTCTAAGAATACAGTCTATGAAAATATTTTTACAAGAGCAAGACTGGGCAGACAAATGGATAAACAAAATATGATCTATCCATACAATGGAATATTATCCAGCCTTAAAAAGGGAGGAAATTCTGACATGTGCTACAACATGGGGGAACCTTGAGGACATTATACTGAGATAAGCCAGACACAAAAGGGCAAACACTGTGATTCCACTTGTGTGAGGTCCTAGAGTCATGAGATTCATATAGAGACTTCTGCAGTAGGATGGTGGGCACCAGGGGTTGCAGGAGCAGGGAGGGGACTTGGTGTGTAATGGGCACAGAGTTTCAGTTTTGCAAGATGAAAAAGTCCTGAAGGACGGCAGTGATGGTTGCACAACGACATGGATGTACTTAACGCCACTGAGCTCACAATTAAGAATACTTAAAATGGTATAATCTATGTGTATTTTATTAAAAATATGTATTGTCATGCCAATTTAAGTCAAGTTCTAGAAGGTGATCAGATAAGCATGTGACTCTGCAGTCTGACCCGCCTTTGCCACCATGAGGACACCAGACTTGAGTGGGGTGGGGAGATGCGGGATGAGGGAAGGTCCCCAGGGATGTGCATGGGTGGCTCCCTGCAGCCTTACAGTCATACAAATAGCTCCAGTGTGAGAACACTGGGCACTCACCTTCAGGCTTTGGGGTTCCTTTCCCAAGAGGGAAAGAGCACAGGGTTCTGCAGCTCCCCAACCAGACGTCAGGATGTCCTCCAGTGATTTATTCCCTGGGATTCAGGTTCCTCCTCTGCAAAGTGGATCTGATCACTTTAACACAGAAGGCTGCTTTGAGTATTGAATTCAATAAGACAATGAGGCCTGTGAACACTGTGCCCTGGTGTTTCTCAGGCTGGGAACTAGGTTTCCTAAAATCCCCTTTCCTATGTTTCAGAGCTAGAGTTGGCCAAGGAGGAATTTGCTCAGGACCTGGAAGGGGGCAGTGAGGCAGCAGGGGCTACACTTTTTGGGTCACATGCGATCCCAGGCAGGTGCTGCAGGGCCAGGTGGCTCCCATCTTGCTCTCCCCTCCATGCTGCAGCCAGGTCTGGGCTCTCCCTTGAAGGCTAACATGCTCACCGCTCAGATTAACTACCTAGTTTCATCTTCTAACCCTCTCCTCCTCACTGACTGTGTACGATCATGTGTATGGTCATGAAACACAAGTCAGGGAAGTTAAGGAGCCTGGGAACTCAGCACTCAGCCACCAACTCAAATGCCCACATGACCTCCCGTGGCCCTGTCAAGGCAGGAGCCAAGCACACATCTGCAGCTTTGAGTGGACCCCATAAGGCATGTTCCTCAGGATTCCTAACATCCCACCTCCCATATCAGAAAAAGGAAATGGGACAAACTAGAACAACCTGTGCACAAATTCTAGCTCACCACTTCACCCTTAGACACGACTGTGTGCGATGTCTCCAGTGAGGTCAAAGCGGTAAGGACATGGCACAGGGTAAGACTCCAGAAGCAGCATCCCAAAAACCAGTATCACAGGCAAGAACAAATCCCCACTGCTGGGACCCTGGCGTCAGTGACCAATAATCTCATCCAAGAAGCTTCTCACCAGAGGCAGGGAGCAAGTGCCTGAGACAGGTGGCTCTCCACAGAGCACACGCTCCCAGGCGGCTCTCCACAGAGCACACGCTCTCAGGAAACACGCAGTTTAAATGGGCTCATTTTCCTCCTGCTGCTCTTCTGAAGGTTTAAAGTGGTTTGTGAAGAGGTCGGCTAAACTGCATATTTTACAGATCATGTAGCTTCATTGATCTTCGTCAAAATATTTCTTCTTGATAGAGCAACTCCCTTTCCCTGTGTTAAAATGACTGTTGTAATTTTAACCAAGAAAACAGTTGTGTAATGAAGACTCATTCTCCCTTCTTCTCCCAGGACCCAAAGCTGCCTTCTCCCCCTCCCATCCCCTCCATGCCTGGCATTAGGAAGGGGCTGAACTACAGACTTGTTATCACAAAAGTGACAAATGCTTGGGAAGACAGAGAGACAGGGAGAGACAGAGACACATGAAATGCTTTAGCACCGTAAATTGTGACACAGATGGAACTTCATAATCTCAGCTGAAACTTGAATGCTGCTCATTTTTTAAAGGCCAGAATTACTAGATTTAGAAGTACAAAAGTTGTTTCCCAGATTATTTGATATCTCACTCTGCCACTAAGGAGACGTGTGACTGGAGTGACTCAGTCCCTGCTGGAACAGGCAGCCCTGCCTGGTCCGCAGCTCTACCTGAGGGCACTTCTGCCCCCACACCGTATCTCTGTGGCTCCCCCACTAGGCCTTCCACTTCCCAAGCCTCCCTGCTCACCTCTCCGCCCTCCACAGCCTCAGCCCCCTGATACCCACAGATGTTGTTGCCTTGGCAGATGAGGAAGTAAGATGAGGGGGGCAGTGGCTGGCTCAAGGTCATGCACTTGAGTAGCCAGACCCCAGCTTTCTGATGGTGGAGTTCACAGAAGGGCTGACAGTGTCAGCTAGAAGGTCAGGCTGATACATTCTTCCAGAGGAAGTCAATAGTCTGATGTCTTTGAAAAGGGTTCCTATCTTGTCACTTCATGTCAACAGAATGCCTAATCCTGTCTTACTGCTCATTCCTGTAGCACCTGGCAGCCCGGACCTTACTCCTATCTCTCAATGTCTCTGCTCCTTGGTGTTCAGAGCCCTGACCTCTCCAGGCTCTTGCCTCACCCTTGTGGCCCCTGGGCTCCTCCTCCATTCAGCCATCATGGTGGGTGCTCCCAGAAGGAGTACACAAGTCCGTCTGCCTAGTTCCTCCATCATGTACCTTAGGTGCCCCATCCCCTCCTGTGGTTTTAACTATATACCATGTGTTGAGAGCTCTATTTCCAGTCTATGTCTTAGACTGCTTTGTCCAACCACCTGCTGATGTTAGATGTAGCACAAGTACAAGCCTGTACATCTAAGACAGATCATAGAAAACATGACCTTTCTCCTCTCTCCAAACTTGATCACCTGCCTATTGTCTCTATTTCATTTACTCAAACCAAAAGCATGGAGCTCATTTCAGACTCTCCCCCTCCCCTGGTCCCCACATTCAATTCAATCATCAAACCTTGCCTCAGGGACTGACCTCAAACCCCCTCAAGGGGTTACTCAAGCAGACTTTTCTGTGTTCTGTTACTATCACCTGACTGGCTTACTAAAATAACCTCCTAACTGGATGCATGGTCCCTAACCATGCCTCCCTGCCATCTACCACACTGTATCCACAGTGATCATGTCCTGTTGCTCTTTAAAACCATACCATGGTTTTCCACTCAAGGAAAAGGATAAAGTCAGACTTCATGTGGTGCATGAAGCTCCCACTGACCTGATCCTGACTGCCTGTCTATACTCACAGTCTGCAGTCTTGACATCACTCTAAGGGGACTGCTGTAGCCAACATAGCTGGCACCTACCTGACACCCATACCTCCCCACCAAACCCCATCTTTCTTGCTTTAAGAGCCTGTGCCTGAGACAGAGGCTGAAAATGCCCAGAACTCACTTTCCCAGACTCCCTTGCAGATCTTATGGCCACATTCCCACCAGTGAGATGCAAGGGGATGATTTTCTTCCCTTATAAATGGAGAACACCTCAAGGAGCTCTGGCCCTTCCATACTATCATTGGATTCTGTCATTGAAGGACATGATGCCTGAACTGTATCAGCCATCTTCCACTATGAGAGACACACTGTGTGTGGTAAGTAGGGCAGACAGATAGGAAAAGCCTGCATCCTTGATGACCTCTTTGGACCCAGGACTAACCCTGGGACCACTCACTCCAAGAGTTATTGACAAATGAGATTATGGGTTTCCCTATGATTTAAACCACCTTCAGTTGGGTTCCTGTTACTTGTAGCCAAGAGCATCCAAATGATGCATCTACCTGACTACGTCATTAGATTTTTCTGAACTTTCCCCCCACACTGCATCCTCTACCTACTCAGAAGGTCATTCCTACCTGCTTAACTCTCAGAGCAGGGCCTCCTCCAGGGAGCCTGGGAAGATGTCTGTCATATAATTTGTCACATCATATTCCAACTACCTTTCTTTCTCACCAGACAGAAGCTCCCTTGTGTCTGGTCCTCCCTTATTCTTTCAGTGCCCATCCTGGGACAGTGGTTGTGCCACACAAGCTCAACAGCTTCCATCTCATTTCTCCAACTAGACAGTAAAGCAACATCAGGCCTTCCTTGGTGCTATAATTAAGCCCCACAATCTGCCACAGTGAATAGAATGGATTTGTTTTTAGACTTTTATACTGTTTTTCCTTGTCAGGGACCTAAATGAAATGCTGTACAATTTGGGATTGATAATTAGCTATGACCAATCAAAGCAGTTTCCTCACTTAGGGCACTGGTATTAAGATTTAACTGTAAGCCAATTGACCTTCCTTAGCCTTTTCTGGGGAGCCTGTTTCATGGGATTGGACAGACAGGAATAAAAGAAAGGAGGGAGAGAATCCCAAATGACACACCAGTGGCTGGGACCCTGACAAGTCATCTAGAAGCCAAACAAAACCATACCCCACCCAGGACCATGATTCTGAGCCATCATCAGGCAAACCATACCCACCAACCCGTTCATCAAACACAGAAATGCCCTTGAAGCTTGAATAGCTTCCTGGAATTCTGGAGCTAGCCCAGCTGTGCCAAAACAAGTGCTCACTGAATTGCTTATTGAATCCAATAGAATCTGCATTCAGGTTTCTAAGAAGAGGTGATAGAAGGGTGGGTAACTGGGAAGGAATACCATTTTCTCTGCATCTTTAATGTTCTCCATGGCCATGGTGCGCTAAGCTCACCTCTCCCAATCCACAATGGCCCCTTTGCTCTCCTGATGCCTGATTTCCTGATAAACCCCATGCACAGGCTGGTTCCTCCCCTCCCTCTACATGTTCCCCTCTGTGTTTTACTTCAACAAGGCCCACACTATTTCCTCTCCATATTTCTACCCTCTTCAGGGCTTCGCTCTGCCTTCACTGCTGTTTGTAACACCTCTAGATTTAGCATCATCTGTGAATTTCATTAAATTGCTGTTTACTGATGCTTCCAGCATCATTAATAAAGATGTTAAACAAAACCCAGGCTTGTAACCAACGCCTGCTGCAATGGCGGGACACCCTCTTTCCACTTTCCATCCTGCCATTTAGCATGGCTGCCTCCTTGCTTTTTATCTCTGCCAGTGAGCCACCCCCAACCAGCTTTCAGACCGAGTGGCAGGGCTCAACTCTCCTTTAATTGAGCTTAATTCTGCAAGTAATGTTTTCTCCAGAGGCCCCACAGATATGCATAAATGGGTGTGTTAACCAAAGTAGATGCATTCTTTACAGAAGACCAGAGCCAGGCAAAATTGACCCAAGGGCCATCAGCAATACCCACATGCTGAGAGGGGACAGACCTGAACAGAGGCCTCATGCACACCCGCACATGTAGCCGAGGGAGCCTGGAAGGGTACCCTGGTAGGTAAGGACATCAGTAACTCCACCACATGAAAATAGGGTTTTTCTCTTTTCAATTAAAAAGAAACCTTCTTACCTGAATTTGTAAATTTATTTTTTTTAATTTAAAATACTATGTTTTATAGTGACTTATGTTTTAAAAGCAGGGACAGTAAAAAGCTCTGTAGCATTTCTCCCTACCTGACCAAGAGAACCTAAGCAGGAAACCCAACTTCCTCCCCTTGACTGCCCCCATGGAAGAAGTTCACCAGACACCACCTCCCCAGTTTGTCCAGCCCACCCAGGTACCTCCCTGAGTTGGGACAGGCTGGGTCCATAATCTCTTGCCCATGCCTGCAGGTGTTGGGAAAACTCTAACTGCCCTGCCCAGATCATTTGCTCCAGGCTCAGATGCCATTCCAATTGTTCAGTTCATGTCACTCCAGACAACCCTGTCCTCCAGGGACTTGGGCTCCAGTACCCACCATGCCACTCATCAGCTGGGCAACTTTGAAAATAGAATATGGCCTCTCTGGGCTCAAATTCCACACACAAGAATGAAGAGCTGAGAAGACCAGTAGTTCCCCACTTTGGACTTTAACGGACCAGTTACATTAAAAATCTTGAAATATTACTTCTAGGTTTATACTCAAAAACATAAAGGCAGAAACTCAAACATATACTTGTACACCCATGTTCACAGCAGCATAATTCACAGAAGCAAAAGGTGGAAACATCCCAAATGCCCATCGATGGATGAACAGACATGTAAAATGTGGTCTATACATACAATGGAATATCATTCAGCCTTTGAAAGGAAGGATATTCTGACACATGCTACAACATATGGTATGATTCCACTTATGTGAGCACTCAAATCCATAGAGACAAAGTAGAACAGAGGTTACCAGGGGGCTAGGTGAAAGAGAGAATGAGGAACAACTGTTGACTGGGTACAGGGTTTTTGTTTGGGATGATGAAAAAATTCTGGAAATGGATCACGGTAGTGGTTGCACAATACCATCAATGTTAATGCCACTGAATTACCCACTTAAATATGGCTAACATGGTAAATTTTGTGTTATGCATATTTTGCCACAATAAAAATAACAAATGAACTCATAAAAGAAAGACCATTTTAACATGCAAAAGGCTAGTGGACAGAAAGCTCAAAAGGAAGGAAAATCTGCCCTAGTAAAGCAGGCACCTTTACTCAGATAATGTGACACAGAGGCTGTACATAGACATGCACACCTCACACTGTTCTCATTCCCCCCTCATCCCTAGGGCCAAGGCCAGAGCCACTGGCAGTGGCTCAGGTAAGCCAATTGTACCCATCTCTCCTCAACTCAGTGATGTCATGTTGGTGGCTTGGAATCAGTCGTTATAGAAGTATTTATGCCCCCAAATTGGCATATTCTATCAGGGCTTTTTTCCAGAGAACTGACCATTAATCATTTTCCAGCACACCCCTGCAGCCAAGAGTAGTTGGTCATGGTTGCCAAAGTCACCTGCGCATGACCTGGCCTGAGGGAACTTCAGAATCTGATGACCTTTTGGTCATCTTATAGCCCAGAAATACCTTATGACTCTGCAGGATATCAGACCATCAGGCCACAGCTACACAAGTACAATGGCAGCCAGGCCACAGTGCAGAGGGAACAAGACAGAACTGCTGTGTCTTCTTCATGTCCCTTTGCATAAATTGCTCACCGAAGGCCCAACATGGATCATCTTTAGAATGAGCAGATGGTTAAATAAACACAGAACCAACCCCAGACCAGCACACTGAGAACACTGGCTGTGCCCACAAAAAGACCTTGTCCAACTTGGAGCATTTGGGAATAGATGGGCAAAGTTTGTGGGTTTGGTGTGGGGCACCCACAACAAATGTCAGATCCATCTACTCTGGGTGCATCCCTATCATTGCTGGATCTCTATGGGAGCCTCTCTGCCAAACGCATTTCTGTCAGGTGAACTAGATCCCTCAGACCTTCTCCACCCACACTGGCCCTCTTTAAGGATCTTCTCTAGCAGATCAGTAAAACAAAAGTTACTGGGAAGAGATAATTACCCTGAAATTTCCCTATTGCTGGAGTTGGTTGCGCATTGCACCCTTGAGACATCTGTCAAACGTGTGTATGGCCTAGGCAAGTATCCCTGCACCTCATTTCCTGTGACAGGTCTATTCGACATTGGCATATTCCCAGAAAAACAGTATAGAGGCTAGAAAAATAACTAAGTGTCCTGGTTATCCATTGCTGCATAACAAATGAGCCCAAAACTCAGTGTTGTAAAACAACAGTCAGTTTTGCCTACAAACATGAAACTTGAACAGGGTTTGTCAGGAATAGTGCATGCCTGCTCCACATGAGAACAGCCTTACAGATCAGTTAGAGCCAGAGAATCTGCCTGTGGGAAGCCCACTTGAGGGGCAGGCACGTGGTGCTGGCTGTTGGAACTTAGCTAGGACCATCAGCGGGGGGGCCTTGGCTCCTCCCTACATGGGCCTTTCTCCAGGGCTGCTTGGGCTTCCTCACAGGATGGCCGAGTTCCAAGGATGAGTGTTCCAAGGGACAAAGTGCAAGCTGCTGGTCTCTGAAGGCTAGACCCAGAAATTGGCACAGAGTCACTTCTACTATAATCTATGGGCCAAGCTGCCACACAGAGTCTAGGTTCAAGTGGAGGGAATATGTCCTCACTTCTGGATGGCCAGAGTGCCCACAAATGTGTATCCGTCTTGAACCCACCACCTCTAGATGTGAGCTAAAACCTCAGCTCTGTGAGAGGAGTCACTTAGGAACCACAGGATAGTCACATCATGTCTTAGCAGAGCTTACACTTAGGGTGCAAGTTCCATGAAGGCTGACTAAGTGGCCAGCTCAGGGCCTGGCACTGGCATTTGGTAAGTGTTTGCTGTACTGTTAAATTTAACAAGTCCCGTGCTTTGTCTTTCCAATCACATCAGAATTCTAAAACCGGGGGTAGGGGTGGGAGGGAGAAGGAGAGGAGATTACCAACTGCATATGAGCCAAAGAAAGAATTCCCAATTAGAGCAAAACTAATCTGAAATGCAGGGGGAAATGAGGATAGAGGGAAACAACCATGTGTCAGTTTGTTAAACTGGCCCCCAACAATATGAGATATGGGTTAATAAAAAAGCAAACAGAAAGAAAATGGTGCCATTTAAATGGATCAAGATCAGTTATTAACCAGACTAAAGTTGATTTCAGCTACTTGAAAAATTACATGCTGAGTGTAGTCCCAGGTAAGTCTTACTATGTAAGTGTTTTACCTGCAAGCGAGATAGCTTCCTAAATTCTATAGGTGGCCCGTTACATCATGCAGCAGCTGCACCCCTGCAAACAACTTTAGGGCTCCACTGCATCTTTATTGTTCACAACTTCAATATCCTAATAAAAGACAAACAGCATTTTTTCCTTACAGAAACACTGTTTTACTGTAAAATTCCATGACACACATCTTTCCGAAGTTAGATGGCTCTGCTGCATAACATTATTACATATATAATTACCTACATCACAAATATTTTCAAAATTGAAACTGCTAAGCTTTCTTGCTGTCTTTTTCTTATGCTGTCTCCATAGCAACCTGCCTCCCCTCCCCCAGAGACAAAGAGAACACAGAAGACATCTTTAAATTGGCATAAATTAGAGACAAATTCTTTATTTAATCAGATACACAGCTTACTCTAATGATTACCATACACCAGAATCATCCAGAAATAATAATTGTAGCTCATAAAACGAACCTCTGTAAACAGACCTCTGTGTTTACACTCGATGACAGCATAATTATAAAACACGGCGCCCAGTCTTCTCTCACCATTGCACCCTTGTCCCCCCGTTTACCATGTGCTGTAACCCCCCACAGCCACAGCACCCCTCCTTCTTAGAGAAGCACATGCAGCCCCGCAGCCTTTCTCCCAGTGCTGCAGGACAGGCCCTGCCTCGGGTGCCTGAGTGCTCCTGGACGACTCTCCCCTCCCACGAAGGCAGAGCCTAGCCACGCACAGGTGTGCCAAGGTTGATTTCAGCTATGAAACAGACTTACTAACCCAAACCCAAGCTGGGCAGAAAGGTATCAAGAATGCTCTCAATTAACTTTGGTACTGGTACAGGGACAGGCCTGCAAGAGTTAAGGGATCCTTGGTCTCCCCTGCCATAAACCCTGTCATTGGTGACATGTTGGGGACCAACCCTGGACACAGAGTGTCATCTCCAGGCAGGGAGAGCCCGCTGCCCTCCCATTCATGTACTTCAGCTCATGAAATTCCCAGAGAGTGACTGCAGAGCCCCAAGAGAAACCTCAGAGTCCAGGTGACAGTTCCCTTGGCAGTCCCAGCTCCTGGCCAGCCTTCAAACACTTTTTTAAAATAAATATGATCAGCTCAGTATTGCATGAAGCTGAGAGAAACACGTCTACTTTTTTCTTTTAAGTAAACAAATAATGCATAACCTTCCGTTGGTTTCTATGGAAAAAAAGGAAAGAGAAAGAGAACACTTCAGCTCGAGGGTCTGACAGTGTCAGACACACACATACATAGAGCTTTCACCTGCCCCAGGAAACGCTGCTGAGGGAGCAATGTGGAAACAGGCGGCCTCACTAGCAGCAAGCAAGGCAACCTGCCCCGAAACACCAGCTGTGAAGAGAGCGCATTCTGTGGAAGGGTCGGCCACCAGCCAACTGCTCCAAGAAACTCACGGCAGACACGCGGCCACTCTCGCCCACGTCTGAGAAACGTGCCCTTCTCCATCCCCAAAAGTTATTTTTGTTGTGAGTCACATAAGTTGCTCTACTTTAAAAGTTAGGTTTTGCAAATCATTTAATTGGAACACAATAAAGCCTTACTTTGGCCCCATTTCCAATTTGGAGAAAATACAGGCAATTGAGAAACAAGTTAACGACCAGAACACAAATCCAGAATGTGGGACATTTCACAAAATAACCACTGGCCTGGTGTCTTCAAAAGGTCAATGTCTTGGAAAACAAAGTTGGGGAGACTGTTCTAGACAGTGGTTCTCAAACAAGGGCAATCTACCTGTTGGCAGACTTTGGGCAATGTCTGGAGATGGTTCTGGCTGTCACAACAGAGGTAGGTGGTGTAAACAGCATCTCACGGACAGAAGGGGAGAGTTACCTGCCCCACATCCAGCTACCACTTCACATCAGGAAACCTTAGATGATGGAAGGCCCCTGGAGCACCCAAAACACAATCACCAGAGAATTCCCCTATCAATCTCTCTTTTAAAGGGCTTCAGGGCCCTCCCTCCACTAGACCTGAAAGCAGGTGATGCTCCAGTCTCACGGGGCTGTGATGGGATGGGACACTCGGAGCAGCCTTGCGGATGCTGAGACCAGGACAGGGGCTTGCAGTCCGTGGAAGGGTTCAGGGTGACCCTGTGTGGTCCAGCATAAGGGAGGAGGGGGGCTGTGTTCTTCCCTTTGCTCTGCCTACCAGATGTGAATGTCTCCCTTTATTCTATCCCATGAGAGTGGGCAAGAGGAGGTGGTGGCCACATTCTCTGACTGACCATAAGCTGACGGGCCAAGGTGGCCTCTCAGGGAATGTCTGCATGCCTGTTGTGAGCCTCGCAGTAACAAACCTAGCCAAGCCTCAAGGCAGATCCAAATGTGGTCCACAGTCATTGCTTGTGTCCCCCATTTTCTTTGGATGTATAGCCAACGACTTTCATTTAAACAGCTGCCTCTCAACCAATGTTCCTTTCTGACTCCGTGTACCCTGGTATTGATGTCAAACGTGTTAGACAAATCAGTGGGATGTTGCTAGCTTAGCAGCACAGGACAGAATTCTCCTAGGAGGGCATTACTTTCCCAAATAAGGAACATGAAAACATCTGCTGAGCATTTATGGCAGTTTTCCAAGGCACCAGCATCTCCACCTCTGTTTACACTTATCCCCACCATGGCTGTGCCCTCTGAGTGGTGTGTGAGCCTGCCTAGCAGTGTTCAGCTGCTCAGAGGTTCTGCAGGGTGAGCCGAGGAGTAAGGTGAATGGGTCCACTCACTCATAAGATCCACATGGAGAGGGGCTTGGGCTGCTACTCTGCCAGTCCCGCCTACCTCCCAGGTCTGTCTGTCCTCAGTGCCATCCCTCACTACTCCCCTCTACCATCTGTCCCCAACAGCAGAGGCAACAGAGCTGGCAGGGCTGCATCAGCCACATGGCCCCAAACAAGTCACAGGGGTTCCCAGACTATGAGGGTCCACAGGCTCCCCACGGCAAACAGAAAACCCTACGGCATGTCAACATGTGGAGAGAGGCACAGACAGGGAAATGGCTTTTCTCCTCCTCTTTGCTCTGGGCCCTAATGGACCTGCTTATGCAGCAGATATATGGGGATGAGAAGGGATTGGGATGGTGGTGTGACCAACAGGCCAGGCTGTCAGGGAGGTGCTTCCCACTTTCCAGGGTAACCACCCCAGTCCCTTTAAAGAGAGAGGTTTCTTCTCGGCCTTGGCACTGGTGACATTTCTCTGTGGTGGGATCTGTCATGTGCACTGGAGGACGCTGAGCCGCAGCCCCCTTAGCTACCTCCAGACATTGCCCACTGTCCTGGCAGGGCACATACTGAGAGCCTGCCCCATCCCCACCGTGAGGCAGCCCATCCTGCCCCCTCTTCCCTGCACACCCCTAGCTCACTGAGTTTTATTTTTAGGTTATTCGTCACATGGACGTTTAAAGTAATCCCTGTATTGCACTGTTGAGAATTTGTTCTTTAGGGACATAAATTTTACTGCCATGTACACTTACTGCAGCTATAATCTCACAGGGTTTAGATCGTGGGTTTATTTTTTCATTTACAACACATGCAGTCAATGTCATTTACAGTCCCTGAGGCTACTGATGTGACTGTCCCTGGCATCCAGAAGGGACCTCCAAGTGTGCTGGTCTGCACTCCCGAGCACCTCCTGGGAGGAGAGATGCCCCCTACCATGGCCTAACTGCCAGGAAAACTAACAGGAGGTGTCACTAAACCCATCAGTGGGGCAGCCACACTAGAGGCCTGTCGCTTGCTCACCACAGGCCCAATTCCATGAAAATCTTCAACTTCCTCTACCTATTAGATCCCCAATAACTGAGGCTGCCACCAGGAGCCACCTGCATCACCTGTGAGACCCAGTGCAAAATACAAGTGCAGGTGCTCTGTGCACACAGGAGGCAAAGCCTTTTCCTTTCTTCTGCGATCACTCTCCTACTGGTCACAGTGTTTTTTATATGCGTTTTCATGCTGACTTCTCAGGCAGGAGATCCAGGCAGGGCCAGTGCAGAGCCTTGAGGATGCCCAGCAATCTTTGGACTCTAGGTGGGGGCCCTGTCCCATGGTGACACTACCAGGGAGTGACTGTCCTGAGGAAGCGAGACCACACAGGAGCCTAGGCACCAAGTCCCAACATGCTCACTGTCCCATCACACCTCACTAAACACAGACTTAAAGATAATATTGTTAAGAATATGAACACAGTGACCAGAAAATATTATGCCCCAAGCTCAGGGTCCCCTTGAGAGCCTGTCACTGCTTCTCCATGCAACCTGCTGCTCATGCACCAACCACAGGTAACCTGCTTCAAGGAGTATCTATGAGTATGTAGGCTTCTGAGTCCCACGTCACTTTCACAAACAGGATCTCCTTTGCTCCCAGAAGGAAGAGAGCTTCATCGTCTCCCATTTATTGATGAAAAAATTCAGGGTCCATGAAATTGCACCATCTGCCTGAGGACAAAAAGCTTGCAGGTGGTAAAGACAAGACTGGCCAGCCCCTTCCAAACCCCCTTCACTCTACACCCGTCCAGGACTCCCTCGGGTCAGGCAGAACAGCAGTGGCCCCTGGGATTCTACAATGGATGGGTGAGAGATGCACCAGACCACTGCACAGGTTCAACCCCTATCTCTACCTTGGGCATGTTCTTTACTATGCCTCAGTGCTCTCACCCACAAAAAAAGGAAAACAGTTACACTCACCCACAGAACTATGGCCAAGGCTAAAAGAATTGATACAAATCCAGGCCCAGCATGTGGAAGCCCTGGGGGGTGAATGGAAGCTGTTATACTACTCAGCAGGCAACCCCAGTGTCTCCACACCTGTGCCCAGGATGTCAGTCCGGGTTCACTTGAGCCTCTGTGCAGGAACATCCCCTCCCCTCCAAGACTGCAGCCCCACGAGTCAGGAATCAGACTGAAAATGGCAGCATGGTCCACCACACCTGGCCCTGGTTTCCTGGCTTCCTTGGCCTCAGTGGACCTGGGACCAGGGCAAACCTTGCACACACCAGGAGCTACTGCAGTCATTGTGCCCAGACCTGAGCTGTGCAGTTTGGGGGACAGCCTGTGATCACAAAATAGCAGTACCCCTGCAGCCGCGAGGCCAGGTCCCATTGTCCAAATCCAGTGTCACTGCCTGAGCCACCCTACAGGCAGACAAGCCAGCACCTTCTCTGCACATGGTTCAAGCAGCTAGTCCTAGATATTTTCCAAACAGACTAGAGGGGAATGTCTGCTTCCCTTTCCCCACAAAGGTGGTCCCTGGGGAGAAGCAGGGTGCAGGAGCCATGCTCAGGGCCAAAGACTGAACGCCAGGGATAAAATGACAGTGAATGTCAGGGACAGGACCCGGGCCACATCAAAACTGCCAGGTTAAGGGAGGAGGATATCCTAGTTGAGCCAGCCCCAGCAAGCCAGGGAGACAAGGGGCACAGACAGGGTGAGATGGCACCCAAGCTGAGGGACAGTCTCTACCATCACCCCCTCTCAGAGGTACCCTGTGATGGTCTCAGTGACTGACCATCCCAAATGCCACTTGGCACAGCTCCTAGGGATTCCAGAAGGCCAACTCTGCCTTGACTGACCAGCTGTGTGACCATGAGTGACCTTGAGTTAGACTGTACCCCTCTTGACCTCTGCTCCTCATCCCACAAAAGAGGCTTTGAACAAAATGGCCTGAAGATGCCACCCTTAGGATAACATAGATTCCCACTACTGAATAACACACACACACCTATGGATCAGCAAATGAAACCTGTCTGTGTAAGTTTCTAGGGTAAGTTTCCAGAAGTCCCACAAGATGGACAGGTCACCCAGCCCTTTTCACTGTGAGACAGCATGAGGTAACAAGGCCAGTCAACACCCAGAGGGGGAAGAAGAATTAGAGAAACCTTCCAAATACTTGGACTTACTCCATTCCAAAATCCAGTGATGACAAAAGGCAGGTATTTTAAATTGGAAGAGTAATTGTAAAAGGCCAATAGCCCACAGGAGGCCCAAAAGCTATTTTTAAACACCTTATCAGAAGTCCAGGTCAAATAAGCACCAAAAACCCCACAAAAATAGTAAGTCTTCAGAAAAATAAAATGCAAAGGCTGAGCTATCTGGCACATAGTCAGAGGCTGCCTGCGGGGAAAGAGGCATCTTTCCAGAAAACGACCTAAAAATAGCTCCAATGAGAGAAATCTCATCACGTATGCCAACGTTAGGTGCAAATGGGAACTTAATTAAACAGGTCTCCGAAGAATGTGGGTTTCCCAAATAAAACAGACAGCTCTTTAAATGCCCAGGCTAGGAAGGGGTGGGGATGCCCAGTGGCTGGGCACTGGGAGCCAACAGCAAACACTGTAGTCTTGCAGGACTAGGGTCATCCTTGGGGACAGGGGACACTGCCCAGTTCCTGTGTCCCCTCTTCCTCACTGACACCCCTCCTGCCTTGCTCCCTCAGCATGGCGGTAGGGGAGGAGAATACCTACAGCCTGGCACACACCCCCACTTACAGACACTCTCCTCACCTCTCTGCCTCCTGAGCACTGGAGGGAGTGGGCAGATGAAGACATCTGTTATTTACCTATTCCTGTCTCCAGTGAGCTTCCCCCACTTCAGAGAGAACCAAATGTGTCTTCTTGTTAACCATCTGCCAGCTGCAAATACATTTGTAAAATGCTTTCCTTCAAAATATTAGGGTTCCTTTCAAAAATCACCTTTTTCCTTTTCACCTCTCCAGCTTCTGAAGAGCTGCCTGTCTACCAATCTGCAGGTGGGGATTCCTGAGGTGGGCCACATCTTCCCCCCTGCCGTCTCATTCCACGGGCTCCTCTTCTTTCTCACTCTCTTGGACTTTTACTCCTTTTCTTTTCCAACCAGCATTTTTAAAAAATGGATGTTTAAGCAAGAAATTCTCTGTTTAGCATCAAGAGCTCTGTGAGCTCCTGTTCTCATTGTCCTGACTTCCATAGTCTGGGCACTCAATACTGGGAAGTAATTCCTGCATACCAGGCAGTCCTTAGTGTGGAGAGGAGAAAGTACATCACCTGTCCTAATGATACCTAAATTCCAGTATTTACCTAGTCTTTTTTTTAAGTTTATTTATTTATTTTTGAGAGAGAGAGAGAGAGACAGAAAGAGCAAGTGGGAGAGGGGAAAAGAGAGAGGGAAAGAATCCCAAGCAGGCTCCACACTGTCAGCGCAAAGCCAGATGTGTGGCTTAAACTCACAAACCGTGAGATCATGACCTTAGCCCAAAACCAAGAGTTGGACACTTAACCGACTGAGCCAACCAGGCGCCCCTCCAGTATTTACCAAGCACACACTGTTTCCATGCGTGAAAGATACACAGCACGTGCCTGTGTGTGCAGGCATTGCCTCATCCAGCACAGCCTACTCCTGAGTGAATGCTTTACACCCTTAAATTGGGGCCCTTCACTAGGTGCTGGATCAAATGGCTGTCCTCTTCCTCGGACTCCCACAGACCCAGGCATATCAGTGGGCCTTTCCATTATAAGTAGCTGTGACACACCTGCCATCAGCCAGCTGACAGCTCAGCCAAGAACTATGGCCGGCAGGGAAGTGAGGTGGCACCAGAATGGACCACCGGGAAACAAGAGTGCCTGCCCCTCACAAACCAGGAGGGGATGTCAGGGTGTACAGCCAACAGGTGGAGGGCTCATGGAAGACCTATCACGGAGTTGCAGTTCACAACTACCATGTCGGCCAGCGGTCCCAAGAGTCAGGGAAGGTGGGTAGGGGTGCATGCAAGGGAGATCATAGCTTTTGAAAATCCTCCTGGAGGTGAGACATGCAGGAACGAGCATCTCCTGTTTTATATATCCACCTGTGATTTGCAGCTGAATGATGCCAAGTTCCCAAACGTGCTTTGTGATAACAGCACTTGAGTCACACTTTAGGGATTCCACAGACCATTAGCAAGAGTGTGGGGAAGTCTGAGGGCAGTTCATCAATAGCAGCTGTCCATGAACCGAGTGTCCTGTGGAATTTTTATTAGAATATCCTGACATGCAGATCTGGCATATTGTGTACATACACAGGCAGAACAACCTGTTCTAAAGCTCTTGGTGTTTACTTTTAGGAATCAGTCATTCATCTGATGCACCAGAAGAACATGGTCTTTGGACTCTACACTGCCATCATTGTTCACTGGCCAGGAAACCTTGGGAAAGTCTTGTGATCTGCCAAACCCTGAATCTGACCCAGGTTTAGTGAGGAAGCTATGTAGGAAACGTTCTTTCCAAGGGACTCAGAATTATGCCAATATTTTCCCTTTGTCAGCTAGTTTCATATGAGAAAAAGAATGATTTGGTTCTCAAAATGTAGAGTGTATGTTCACTTCTCTATACAATCATTAAAAATAAATGTAGAGATAGAAACAACCCAAGTTCCATCAACTGATGAATGGATAAACAAAATGTGGTGTGTCCATGCAATGGAATATTATACTTAAAAAGGGATCAAGTAGTGATTCCTGCTACAATGGATGAGCCTCACAAACATTACAATGAGTGAAAGAAGCCAGTCACAAAAGGCCATTCACTCGAAAGCCCAGAAGAAGGAAATGTCACTCAGGGCTGGGGGTGGGCAATGGGGGCGTGGGGTGGAGTGGCAATACAGGGCAACGCAGAGCAATACAGGGCATCTTCCTGAGGTGATAAACATGTTTTATATCGATGGTGTTGATGGTTGCACATACCTGTATCCATATTAAAACCACTGAATTGTACACTTTGAATGTGTGAGTTTCACAACTGCCCCGCTTTCCTTTTGGTGTCAAGAAAAGATTTTTCCATCCACTTTTCTAAGAACACTCCCTCCACTTCTCCCTTCAAGTGTCACTGTCACTGTCCTTCCTCCTACCCTGTCCATGGCACACAGGGACCTCCTCCCCTTGCATCTGCAACCTCACCCTACTTTCTCCCCACTCATTTACATATTATCTATGGCTGCTTTCCTGCTACCACCACAAAGCTTAGACTATATGTGGCCTGCAAAGCTTAAAATATTTACTATCTGGTCTTTTATAGGAAAGACTTGCTGACTCCTGTATCAAATCAATTATTACAATTAACTGGAGATATCTTCCCCACAAAAACGTTTGCTTCCACTGGGCAAAATATCACAATACTCTATATTTTTCATTATGTATAGCATAGTACTTTGTGTACCATTAAGCATTTAATCAAATGTTTTCCAAATTGAAACTCTAAGAAATGATTAATTTGAGCCTCGGTCTTGCATGTTACACCTGTTGGTTAGCCCATTCCATGGGTGCCAGGTCATTTGACTAAAAATGGAAGGGAGACACCAGACACGTAGTGAATAGTTTTGTTTCGTTTTGTTTTAACAATTTGCGGGTGATTTTAAGTGCACACAGGCTGTGGGAATAAAATGAGAGGAAAAATTCACACTAAGTCACCACAACATAATTAGGCACGATGGGAGTTTGGTAATTTACTCATCCCCATTAGCAATCTGTTCTCTCAGGTGTTACACAATTCCACAGGAAAAAGAATCAACATTTTGGAAGTTTACAACCCATCAGCCACAACCTATAAAAATAAGATGCCATTCTGATTGTAATAGAGGGAAAGAAGATTTTCATCACGGTTTTTGTTAAAGCTCACATACACAGAATTATCCCACCTGATTATAGGAAAGTTGGACTCAACAACACTTACAATGTCTAGAAGCACTTGGAAGTCTCCTCTCCTGTTTAGTTCTGTGAACTCCCTTTATCATAAGCAATGGATAAATTTGTGAAGGAAACATTCTGGTGCCATTTCACACAGCCACAGTTTGCTACCAACTTCACAGAGGCATCCATTATGCAGTTACGTGCAGAGAGAACGAACAGTCTCCAGCCTGACGCCAACTACTGAATGCACGAAGACCGTGGTCTTTTGTCACTGTCATCTTGACAACTCTGACAACCTTTGCAAAGCAGGTATCACTTTAGGGGAATTCATAAAAGAACCACTAGAAGGTCCAGATCAGTAGCTCACGGTGATGCAAACATAAAAGCAATTTTTACTTGGCTTTTAATTTCAACTTTGATTCTTTAATAAGATATCAAATTGATATATTTCCAAGGTATATACTTGTGATAAGCCAGGAAGTTATTTTGTAGGGGTGTATAAAAAATGGAGAATAGTGACATAAATAATATAAGGCTTTTTTTATTTTGTTAAATAAAATTCTTTCGGGGGAAAGTTATAATCTGACCAAGATGGTCATTTTTCTCTAGGAGGTACGACACAGAAAGTCAAAAGGGTTGAACACATAAACTGCCTATGGGGTGATAAGGTATCAGCTTGAGCCTGATGATTAAAAGCACAGTTACCACCATGGCACTCCACAACCAGGTACAGATCACTCCTGGCTGGCCTCACACCACGTCACTTGAGGCTTCTCTATTGCCATGGGGTATCGTAAGCAGCATTTTCCATCCCAGAAGAAACACAACACTGTCAGTGAGGCCACAGAGTCCACCAGGAGCTTCTGCCAGCAGGGACATGGAAGCTCTGTGAGCCCAAGAAGCTGTCAGTCGGGCCATTCAGGCCTCTGAGTCACTGCCCGCACGTGCCCTCACGTCCAGTCTTGGGGAAAGCTGGAGGCTGCGGGTATAGAGCTGCTCCTTCCCTTGGAAGAAGCTTCTATTTTTCAGAGGGAAAGAGCACTTAAAGTAAATATATTTTCAGATTCTTTTATTAAATAAAACAGTGCTAGAATAAATGTCAGCTGCCATACAGTGCCCCAGAAAAGCAAATAGTTCTTCTCTTTCAATTATACTTAAAGCAGCAGCCTAGAAAGTAGAAACCACTTTTATTCTATTCATGGATATCAATAAATAATTAAATTGTAATATTTTGCTTTTGCAGTAGTGCGTCTCAGGATGTCCCAAGAGTCATGTGGACAATGGCACCATATGATGTTGATGGAGAAAAACTCAAGCGGCCCCACACACTTCATGCTTAATCGTGCCCTTGGAAGTTCAGGACAAGAAGGACTTCCTACTCACCACACAAACTTGTCTGACTCTCCCTTCCAGAGGCAGCCATGGTGACAGGAGCAGCCATGGTGACAGGGGCTGCTGTCTCTCTGGACCTGGTCTTTCACCTACATAATGAGCCAAATCCAGGGAGAGCACAGGCCCTGAGCAAAGTGTCATATGCTGTCCAGCCCCGATGTGTAGACAGTGTGACCTTCATGTCTTAGCCATGCTCCAGATCAGATGGTTTTTCTTTTCTGTTTCCAGATCTTATAGAAAGAAGAGCAGAGAGATCAGCTGGTGGCAGGTTAGGACCCTGTGATGCTGGCAGCAGGGAAGCCTTGCTGGGTCCAGGGAGCAGGTCTGGTTCTCAGAAGTCCCCTCCACTGTTGTAAATCACATACTGTTTTCCCATTCATCAGAGCTCTAAGGGAACATGTGACTGCAAGCAGAGACCCCTCATTGCCCTCCTGGGGAAGGTGAAATGAGTGGAGGGAATCCCCCCGTGTTGCACACCCGCTGCAAAGGGCACATGTGTACACATATATTTACATGTATTTAGCCTCAAGCACCATCTTGAGTTTTTTTCTAGACAATGTCCATTTTCAAAAGTCTAGAGCAAAACGATTTGCTAATTCAGACTAAATAGAAGCAACTCAATGAGTTAAATCAGAACGATGAGCTTTTTTAATTGACAAGACCTGGAATTTCAAGTAGATTTTTAAAATTTAACCTCTACGATAAAAGGTAAACTGATGCCTTTGGGAATAATTTGCCATAATGACAAACAAGTGGCACACATTGAAGGGACTGAGGTCTTGTCTGTCTTCTTCATTTTGCAGCTCTGAAGCCCAGCACAGAGTGTGGCCATGGTGTTTAGTAAATTGTGCTCACCAACCTTACAGCCCGGGCCAGTGCTCACAGACAGCAGGGGCCCAGGGCCAGGGCGCACTCTGCCTGTGGGAGCCACACTGACTTGCCAGGTCCATAAACAGGGGAGGCAGGTCAGCGGCCTCAAGTCTCCCATCCAGCTCCAACATTCTTTTATGTTATAAAATAAGTAGACCCACAGAATCACACATTTACTAAAAATAAAACTAAACTCTGGCCCAATAGCTGGCATAGCAAGACAGATGCTAAATTAGTAGGCTGAATATAATGCAAGTAATATTGGACAGGGCCCTTTCTCTCCCACACCCTTCCAAATCCTTACAAATGTGCAGTAGGAAAGTGTTCGCTTCAAAGTCATAGGTAGGTTCCTTTATTAGGGGAAGAGCTAATAAGATAGGTCTCCTACAGTGACATCATAGGATTCTCTATCCCAAAGTAAAACTCCATTCAAAATTAACTTTTTATTCATTTGGTGTCAAGGAGGTATTTGTTTTAGCAGTTGTTGGAAATGTTAAACACAAATGAGCTCTAAATCAGTCTGAGTGACTGACCCTATGTACTCTTCATATACAATTTGAACTTGCACAGAGCAGTCTAGCAAATTCATTTGGTGGCAAAGAGCATACACTCTAATGCCTCACTCTCTGGGTTCAAATCCTGGCTCTACCTCTTAGTGTTGTGTGACCTCACCTAAGTTACTTAACCTTTCTGTGCCACAGAGTCCTCATCGGTACAGTGGAGGTGACAGCAGCACCTCCCTCTAGGATTATTATGAGGATCATGTGAATTATCCTATGCAAACACTAAGAAGGCAGTACGCACTCCAGTTACCACCATCTTGGTCCCAGCAAGGCAAAAGTGTCTCAGTAATGACATTTTCAAACAATAGGAAAATTACTGAAAGGCACATGCCAAGCATGCAGAGACACTGTCTGCCCTCACTCTGGGAATGTAAAACACAGGCAATGACACCGGGTTACGTGTACAAAACAGCCATCCAGTGACTAAGGGGATAGAAACCACACTAAGAATGGCATGAAATGTGCTCATAACAGCCAAGGCTAGGCCACCGCTGGCTAACCAAAGGGGAATGGAGCCAGCCCTAACAAAACCAGGGGAAACAATGACTAACAGCAGAACAACAGACTATGTCTACACTGATGAGTTACTTGGCCGCTTCTAGGGACACAAGAATGTCTTTAAGGAGGTGACACTGTCTCCCCATTTCTTCTAATGCTGTACAGGTTAATTCTAACACTATTAATGTACCAATTTAATCATCAAATATCACAATATAAAATCCTGGATGACTTTTGTCTAAAAGGTATCAAGTTCCCACTTCCTGTCCAGAACGCTTCTTTTTCACCTCGCTGTGTGCCTAGTGAACTAAGTGAACCAGGACTGTCCTCCACTATCCTGGGCAGGGCCTGGCTCAGGGTTCTTCGCAGTCCCTGGGGGCAGGAAAACCAACTCCTGCCCAGAGACACTGAGGACTCCGCCCCCCCACTCTGTGAGAGTCACCAAACATCTCCTGGTGACATCTGTACTTCTCAACATGTTCTGTTACTCAAGTAAATGTGATGTCCTCCATTTATTTTGTTACATTAATTTGCCTCTTCAGATTAAGTATTTAAAACAAGACTTTTTATTTAAGTTCCCTGAAGAAAACAAACACAGCTGTCTTCACTCTTCTTTGAAGCTCTAACAATCCAATTTTCTATTGTTTAAAAAAAAATCCACATACACTGAACTCATCTTACGTGGGATTTTATTCACATCAATTCAGAAAGAACCATTTACCTGCAGCATGTCCCTGTCAAATCATTCTGGTCAATACACAGAAAAATAATCACCCTTCAAGTCCCAATGGGAGAACTTTCAGCAATCAGAAAAAAACATCTCTGATGAAATTCACAGTGTCTACCAATGCACATATTCTACTCTGGTCACATTTTATTATCTTGATGGCAAAATTCAGACTCAAACAGAGGAAATGGAAGAACACAAACAACGATAAGGGGGTTCCATATTTTAACCACAGACTGGTGCAGCTGCAATATAGGTATAACATACTACTCAGAGGAACCCACAATTTTTTTCATGTTTTCTTCATGGAAATAAGTGGGAAATGTAAACATTTTTTTATACTCTGTTGGTTGAGGAAGTCACTCTTAATGACAAATACCAACTTCTGCGCAGTGTTCTGGACAACTCAACAGTCTCATTGGGCTTGCCAGATTCTTTCTTATCATGGCACAACTCCTAAACTCAGCAAACCCAACCAGCAAGCACTGCTGGGGCCAAAACCCACATATTCAGTGGGTTTTCTCTCAGAAGGAGGTGTACCTCCAGGCAACAAGGATGGGAATCCAGCCTAGTGTGGGATGTGGGTTTAGAGGCTTGCTCGCTCTCTCTAAGGAAGCTTCACCCCAGGATGGGGCGGAGGTGAACAAACAACCTGGAGAGGAGGGAGCCTGAGGCTGAGCCATGGTTTAGAGCCCACTCCCTCCCACCTTGGCCCAGACCAGACATGACTGGAGCCCTGGGCTGGGGCCAGCACTTCCCCTAGGGGACCACTGCCGGGGGCACAGGTGCACGAGCTACGTCTGCCTTCATCCCTTGAAAAACTGCCATTCTGTGTTTCATCCTGCGAGGAAACTACACGCATTTCTGCAAAAAATGTCTATTTTTAACAACAGGGATATGAATTTGCTTGTTGGAGAAGGTGGAGCTGGGGTGGGGGGACAGAGCTTAAAAATGGTTAGACCAATCCAAGAGTCTCTCAGAACTCCCAAAGGAGAGAGAAGACATTCAAAACACCCTAGAGGGAGATCCGGATCTACCCAAGCACCATAGCCAGGTGCCAGCCAAGGCAGGCCTGCTCAGCAGCACGCCGAAGCATGAGAGAGAAGGTGCTCGCAAAGCCTGGGACATCACCGTGCAGCCTCAAATACACACACCACACTCAGGGAGAGACTGTGGCACCCAGGCCAGCACCCAGCACTCGACACACATTGTGCCATTTAACCTCACTAAAGACTGCTACATATCCATTCTATAGCTGAGAAAAACTGAGCTTTCTAAATACTGAGGCACTCACCTACAGTCAGGAGCTGATATTCCAGAGCCCATTGTCCCAGAGACAATGTGGCCCTGTGGGACAGCAGTGACTCAGTATGGGCCCTTGGTTCCACTCCTTATTATCTATAAGGCCTTGGACAGGTAATTTAGCCTCTCTGGGTCTTACCTCCTTATCTGTAAAGTAGATAAATTATTCCTGACCTGACAGACCTCTTGTAAGGATCAAAGACTCCATGTAGAAAAGTACTGGGAGGCTGCATAAGTTTTGTTTTTGTTTCAAGGGGTGAACTGTGCATTTTCACAAAGAAAATGAGTGAGCAGACAGGGAGGAGAGGAAGACATTAATTTCTAGATTCTTCTATTAAAAAAAAAAAGGTAAGACTAAATTGGGAAGAGCTAGTGTAGGAATCAAATGTTCTTATGCTGGTTTACACACAAAAGGCACAGCCTTCAAAAGGCCCTTGAAATCTCTCCAGGCTTCAATTTCCTATCTTTAATGTGTGGGTGTTGAACTGTACCACATGTGCCTAGATACAGGGCAAAGCTGTGTTTCCAGAATCACTGGAGCAGCAAGTGAGGAACCAGCCCCTCCTGGACTTCCTATGCAGACTCACACATTGGAAAGCACTCTACCAATTAACTTTGTTAGCAAAACCAAAGAAATATTTGGAGGAAACACACAAGCCTGAGACTAACTCAGTCAACAGGAGTCTCAGGATGTGCTTTTTGTGAATCACAATATAAGGGACAAAGTTAACACAGAGTCAGTAATTAATGTGAAAGTAATGGCCCACATTCCAAGTGCTATCTGATATTATCAACAATCATTTAAAGATCACTTTAAAAAGAAAAATAGAAGCTAACGGTTCCAGTGTTGGGTGAATCAGTCATTGTGGCTCAGAATAAAAATGATTAGAGAGTATGTTCCAAATTGAGTGGACAATACAGAAAGGTTGTATGTATGAGGTACAAGGAGTTCAAGTGTGGTATGCAGGGTATGAGGTTCATGGGGTGTCTCTGCTCACCATGTCAGTGCCCTACCCTCTCCCCAACCAACCAGTCCTTGCATCTATGCTCAGCTCTCCCTGAAGTGAGGACATTCACCTGGGTTTTCTTGCTGCTAATGTCTCTGCCCTTCTCTCACCCTACCCTGCACCTCCATTTTGAAAAGCTGGCAAGAGGACAGACAAATACTAGCTGCCTACTATGGGCCAGATGCTGGGCAAGTGCTTTCGGGTGACTCATCTCACTGAAGGCCCACGACAGCTCTGTAGGATAGTAACTTGTTCAAACCCACACAGGAAGTAAGTGATAGAACAGGTATTCAAACCCAGGTCTCCCCAAACCCCCAAATTCCCCTCAGCGAAATCTAGAGCTATACTGTCCAACACAGCCATCAGCCTTAGCTATTGCACACATGAAATGTGACTGTCTGAATTGAGATATGAAAGGTAAAATATAAAATAGATTGAAGATTTAATTCAAAAGAGGAATGTAAAATGTCACATTACTAATTTTTATGTTGATTACAAGCTGAAATAACAGTTTGGATATATTGGGTTAAGTACAGTATATTATTAAAGTTAATTTTACCTGTTTATTTTCACTTTTTTCTTTAATGGTACTAGCAAATTTAAAATTATGTCTATAACTCACATTTGTGGCTTACATAGAATTTCTTTTGGGCAACACTGATCTAGAACACTAGAATGAAAAGTCTCAAGCCTCTGGAAAGTACCATCCTGGTATAAGAGCCACAACACAAGGAATAGCCAGGAGTCTGATACCAGATGAGATTAGAAGTTCTTGACAAATGATAGAATTGGAGCTTCAGCTCTCTATATTGTACTGTCACTTTGTTTTGTTTTTTAAATTTCCCAGAAGCTTTGTGTGGATGCAGTTTTACAAATAAATTAAATAAAATCATTTGAAAAAATCAAAGAAAATGTGTCCCACAAGTTAGTCCTGTTTAAGGATGACGTGCTCTGAAACCAGAACATCTGGTTTAAGGGCATCTGCCATAATAAAGCCACCAGCGGCAAAAATTCATGGGAAATTTTTCAATTATTTTCTGAAACATGAGAATGAAAAAATATTTTTAAAGTGATATAATTACATGTGTTTTTAGTATGTATAATTAAATAAGCTAAATATTAGAAGTGTATATTTAAGCATTCCATTTATACTCCCAGAAATTAAAATGTCCAAATTGGCCTGATATTCTTTTTAACTTTCACATAGAAAAAACAGGACATCATTTCAATTGAAACTCACTTTATATTTAGATAAGTATGGTAGTTGACAAAAGAATGTGTCAGCAGCCTAGACTCAGGACTTTAGAATTTAACTGAAACCATCATTTATCCATTCATTGAACCCCTTACTCACTGGTCCATCCAACAAACATATGTGTGCAACTTCCACGTGCCTTCCATGTCCCAAGCACAACAGGGAGAGACACCTGGCTATGGGAGATGAAGACTCTGTACACAGCTTTGTGAAACTTCTTCAGGCTCCAACAGGTATAGCATTATTTTTAAACGCTATTCTGTTTAAAGCATATACATGTTTATCACATAAAGAATTTTTTTACTAATCCAAAATCAGGATCTTCTTCCCCATGAGCAGGGAGTGAATATCACTGAATGGTTCCCATCACTGCCAAGCACGGAGGCCTGGGGAGGCCCACTCAAGTCCCTTACAGATGTGGCAGTACAGCTGCACTAAGATCGGAAAGGAAAACAGAGAATACACCAGCAATGTAAGCTTAACACCTACCCAGACATCAAACAAAGGGGTGCAGATCATGGAGCAATGGTCTTCAGAAAGTGGCATGGAGGAAGCATGCCCAGAGATGCAAAGAAGTCAACAGCAAAAACAAAAGCAGGGAGGGGTAGAATCCTCTGGCTGGAGGAGGAAGAGGTGTGGGGAGCATAGGAACCAAGGGGTGGGAGGCCCGAGTGCCTAGTGAGGAGTTTGGACTTGATGTGTTCCGCAACAGGCATCTACCATGGGTTCTTAAGGCAGAGAAGAAGTAAAAGCAGGTTTGATGACAAGGAATCTGGTGAAAAGCATGTAGTACAAGACAGACTGGAGGAGAATGGGGCTGCAGGTTTCTAGGTTTCTCATGCTGATGGTGGTGATATATGTATATATGTGTGTGTTTAGCAATGGACTCCTTTCTTTGCACAAAATTTTACATAGCTAAATGCAGCACAGTATTTGGGATTGGAAGCTGAACAGAAAAAGCACATGAGCAGAAAACTGGTGAAATCTGAATACAGTCTGTAATTTAGTTAATAGTAATGCACCCATGTTAATTTCTTAGTTTTGACAAATGTGCCATTGTAATGTAAGATGTTAACATTAGGGGAGACTGGGTGATGGGTAATTGGGAATTCTCTGTACTGTTTTTTCAATTTTTCTATAAATCTAAAATTATTCCAAAATAACAAGTTTTATTTGAAAAAATTTGACACGGAAGTCCAGAATTAAAAACATATGATCTGGAAGAGCCTGCCCACTCCACTCCTCCCTCTCACTTCTTCTGCCTGCCTACGTCTACAGAGGGTCCTTCACTGAGTAGCCCAACCATCAGGGGGTGCCTGCCAAAAAGGGACAAATACAGGGATAAGTGGGCTTAGAACTTTGTTAACCTCAGAAACCCAGTCAGAGTAAACCTACCGCAGGCCCTAAATGTTCTCCACATGTACCCTGCAGTCCCTTCCCTGTGAGTTGACTCTGAACTCAGCCTCAGAGGCCCACATGACTGCCCTGTCTGCTGACTGGACAGGGAAGTCACCTGATCCTAGAGGAGCCAGTTTTTTGGCTGGATAATGGCCTACATGAGCCTGGAGCCCATTGTGAAATTATTCCAGGGCCAATATAATGGTCTCTTTTGGGAATGGGAATCATGGAACAGGACAAGGATAGCCACAGACACCATCTGCCAAGTCAGGAAAAGCAGCATGAGCTAGAGGAAGAGAGAAACAAAGACTGTGAGCAGGAAGGGGAGGAAACAGAACAGAGATGTGAAGTGGTCAGTGGTGGAACAGGAAGAGAGGGAAGATGGCAGGTGGGGCACAGCCCAGCCATATGACTGGCACAACAGAGAACCTCACATCCAGTGGGTCAGTTGCCCCCTTAGCCGGTTCTCCTGTGGTTCCACCCCTTCTGAGGCCTGGTATTCAGCTGTGCAATAAGCTTACAATAAGGGGAACCTTACAATAAGCTCCCACCACTTAAGGTCTGTGAGTCTGTTTTCTTGCAACCAAAGGAGTCTTAAAAAAAAAAAATGCCTTTGGGCCAAAACAATCCAGCCTCTGGCTTTAATGCCCTACTTCTTAATTTTCAGTGATTTTTTTTTTTTGTTCCCTTATTTTCCTCCTACAAGGAACACTTTTGAGGGTAGGAGACAGTGAGGTTCAGGCAAGAAGGCCCTAGGCTGGCAGCGAAGAGCTCCTGGGACTCCCCCAGCTCCAGAAGCATGACCCCAGGAAAGTCATGGCCTCTAGGATTCTGCTTCTTCATCTATTGCAGGAACAGTTTTTTGTCTGTTTTTTCAATTTATTTATTTATTTTTAGAGAGAACCATGAGATCGTGACATGAGCAGAAATCAAGAGTCGATCGCTTAACCAACTGAGCTACCCAGGCACCCCAACTACAAGAAGGTATTAATCTTGGTCTCAGCCACTCTAAAAGGCTTCTGACCACTATCCTTGACATCATCCTCTTACACCTTGACCATTGCTTCTAGAATCAGAGAATGAAAAGGGCTGCTTGATGGAATAGGAAGTAGAATCTCATTTTGATTGTCTAGATTTCTTTTTTTTTTTTAATTTTTTTTTTCAACGTTTATTTATTTTTGGGACAGAGAGAGACAGAGCATGAACGGGGGAGGGGCAGAGAGAGAGGGAGACACAGAATCAGAAACAGGCTCTGGGCTCTGAGCCATCAGCCCAGAGCCCGACGCGGGGCTCAAACTCCTGGACCGCGAGATCGTGACCTGGCTGAAGTCGGACACTTAACCGACTGCGCCACCCAGGCGCCCCTGATTGTCTAGATTTCTACAGAGCTATGAGATATCTGTTTTCTTGGTCAGAGACACTGTACATCCTACCCACTTTCAGGTGTCAAGGCATCTGAGATTCTTCTGAGGCTCAGTCAAAGGATGTGAATCCCATTTTACTTACAGACTCTCACTCTGGTTAAGCACACACATACACACACAATAATATTATAATCTAAAAGAAAAAACACATTTCTTTCCTTCAAAATCTCCATACACACACAAAAATTAAACTTTAATTATTTTACACTTAAAAGAAAGTCCATAACCACTTTCTCAGGAGGTTTCCATGAAGTCACTATTTAATTCATTTATTAATTCAGTGAAAACGTACATATTCATTTCACTCTAACACAATTATTTTGCTCATTAAACATTTTGTGCTGCCAGAGACACCTATGAAATCTAATAAGCAGTTTTCCGAACTACACAACATGCCAATTAAAAATGTTAATTATATCTAAATGAACAGCACAAGAAATTTAACAAAGTGAATTCCAGGGAGGGAAAAGAGAAGAATATGATGTTAGCCAAGAGCCAGGCAGTTAGTTCTGCTTTTCTCTTCTACCATGGACTCTTTTGATTCTGTAAAATGCCATATTTGAGCTCAATAATCTTGGGCCAAAATGTTAACATAATACATAGCAATGTTGGGACTAATCTCTGAGTAATATACTTAGAGAATGTAAACTATCCAAATATAACGTGTCTAGAGCATCTGCTACAGATGATGTAGGGCTCACGCTGAGCCACAGTGCACTGTTACAGCACAGACGCAAATCAGAGAGGACCCACCCTTACTTCTCCAGCATGTTCAGTATACATCAGGCCTACCAGAGGCACTATGTATTCATTTGGGCCCTTCAAAATTAAATAGAGAACATTTGTAAAAGAGCTCTAAAAATTAAAGCAACAAGGAAGATAAAAAAAGTTCCTACTATGTTCTTGGAGAAGTTTCAGAACATGACTTTGCAATTTATGACTTTGAAGGTATTTTGCTTGGTAGAATGGTGTCTCCTATCTTTTTCTCACCCAAAGTAAGAACTATTAGACTTGCACAAGTACTAGACTTGTAGTATAACAGGACAGATTGGGATTACATATAGGAAGTGAACGTGTCTTTGGTTTTAGGATGTGCTTGTTTCCTTTGCTTATACCTTAACATAGAAACATACTTGAACGATTAGGAGAAAAGATTTAGGTCATTAGGCCTTCCAGCTTTCTGATTAGTTAGATGCTTTGGGAGACAGACAAATCAAATGAGACTCCTGCTCCCTGGAAACTTCCAATTTAGGATGCTTTGGGAGACAGACAAATCAAATGAGACTCCTGCTCCCTGGAAACTTCCAATTTAGTACTGAAATCCCACCTCAAGGGGGGAAGATGGATTAAACAAACAAGCTTACTTGCTCTTGACCTACAAGTCATCAGGCAGTCAGCCAAAACAAATCAAAAAAATTGCTTTGTCTAATAAATAGGCTTTGATATTCCTTACATCTAAAATCTGCCAGAGGATCAAGTGGAAGGGAGCTCCTATAATTTGCCTCTGGAGTATTCCTACTTTAAGTTATCTGAAGAATTTTTAGATTCCTTTACAAAAGCAGAATCTCAGAGTCGTCTAGACATCCAACCATCTCCCTCCCACCCACCATACACACCATGTCATCCTGCCAGATCACTCCCTCCAAATTCCTCCAGATCACTGACTCAAACCTTGTGGGGATCATGCACCCCCATGGGAACCTGATGGCCATGCTCTTCAGGAAAAGAAAAGCCCTGCAGTCCATCATAACATCGACTTTACACATGGCACCAAAGGGTCATTCATATCCCCTTCCAAGCCCATTCACAGGCCCTCATGGGAGCCACAGGTCCCAAGTTAAGAAATCCCTGCCCCTGAGCACTGGGTGTTGTATGGAAACCAATTTGACAATAAATTTCATATATTAAAAATAAAATAAAATTAAAATAAAATAAAATAAAATAAAATAAAATAAAACAGAGTTGACAAAAAAAAAAAAAAAAAAAGAAAGAAATCCCTGCCCCAAACTATTTCATGTGTTTACATGTGAGAAAATAGTGTCTCCTAGTCTGACCCCAGGGCTGGGTGTATCTTTCAAGAAAAGACCTGTCTTTTAAAGTAATCTCACCATCACTGACAAATAGGTCACTAGGTGGGTGACCTTTTCTAGTAAACAGAGCTCGTCCTCTCAGATCTTGGAACAGTTAAAAGTCACTGCCCCTAGGTCATAGGGCAAGCGGGGGACAAAACTAGGAGAAGCCTGATCACCCGACCCCAGTGGAGGGCTCTCTCTACAACACTGTGGTCAGGTCCTCATTCATCTCTTTTCCCACTGCCACCACCTTAGTGGAGGCCAGCATGTCTCATGGAGAATACAAAGTCTCTTAAGTGACCTCCTGCCGCCAGCCTTACCCCCGACAAATCCATCCACACCCTCCAGCCACAGAGATCTGTCTCCTCTAAATACACATCATCTCTGCTGAAAGCCAGTCAACAACTTCTGCCTACACAGCAGCCCCCCTCCTTGCTTCTATGCCCTTGATGCCTTTTAATCCAGAAAATGTGAACAACTATTGGTCCCCTAAAAACATAACATGCAAAAAAAACCAGAGAAAACAAAAAACAAACATAACATGCCTTGGCAGATGGTGTTCTTTCTACTTAGGAGTATCTCTTTCATTGCCATTCATCTGTCTTCTTTCAAAACACCTCCATCCAGCCCTCTCTGAAATGACCTTTCAATTAATTGGCCTCCTTCTCTGCACTTTTATATATTTTATGAACCTCTATAATTACCACTTAACTCAAGCATTACAAAATAATTACTGCACAGTCTGTTCTTCTCCCACTAGGTTGTATATTGGTTATTACCCTTTGAATTCTCAGTATTTATCACTGTGCCAAGCAAAGAGCAGGCACAGAGGAAATGCAGGTAAACTAAGTGAATTTTTCCAAAAGCAAAAGGAAATAGGCCCCAAGTAAAGACAGAGGGTATCTCATGGACATACATACAGAGTATCATGTGGACTGTGTAGATCTTTTCTCCTTGCTCTTTGATTTGCTTCAATGTAAGTGATCCATACAAATAAAGTATTACCTATAAAATGTTCAAAGAACTCCCAGAAAAAAATAAATCAGCACTTATCCAATATTAATTAAAGCACAAAACTAAAATACATGTTAGAAAAACGCATCTACTGGCATGACAGCTTGAAGTTAGTAAAAAATGAATTATTCCCTACTTCAGGATATCTTTCTATTAATCCTATAGGTCACACTGTTCAAAATTACTTACTTTAGTCATGCCCTCATACTGATTCTGGAGATCCTGAGGTTTCTCCTCAGATCTCATTTTAAACCAAAGCAATAACATACGATTTTGGATTTGCTGCTTATTGGGCATAGCCAGAGAACTAGCTTTGTTAGGGGAAGCTATGAGCTCACCCTTGTTTGCTGTCAGTAGACACTTGTTGAGTAAATGAACAAGCAGATGTGTAATCCACCTGCCAATCCACAATCCTTCCTGATTAGCAGACAACTGCCAGAAAGTCTGTATTTACTTTCAGGGTGCCTGACTTCACCAGCATTTACTTTTCAGTAAGCTAACCCCTTTTATTTCTGTGACAAAGGATGAAATACAGATCCCTCAGAGATTGCATCAAGATAAAGCTATGCAAAGATTAGAGAACTGAAAGGAGTTAGGAGGAATGATAAAATGGAAGCACCAGGGGAAGCAATAGGGAAGTTCTGACCTCCCACTGGCTCTGGAGCTGATGATTCAGATTCCGTCTGGATACTGAGTAGGTCCCTGGCTTCAACAGGATCAAATACAACCAGAACTACATGCAGGCATGAATGCATTTCTCAGCAGCATCTCAAAATACTTTTAAGTATGGGTTTTCATTGCCAGACTCAATGCGAGGCTGCTCATGGAAGGCTAAAGACAACCGCACAATAGATTATTTTTCAAAGAAATAGAGAGCACCTCCCAAATATATTATTTTTTAGGCAACTGGAAAGAATCTCCCCCAATAGATGGCATCACTGTTGAACAAGTCCAAAAGACAATCCAAAATATATAGAAAGAAGAACTTGTCAGCGCTCTTGCCAGTCCTGAAACGTGCCCTCTAAGCCCTCAGCTCATGTCTCCACAATACAGCAGTCCCCAACCCTGCCTCGGAAGGTGCCATTGAAATCCCCCATCTCAATTCTTGAACCCCATCTTGCAATCATTTTATCTTCCAAATAAACTGCATTTATTAACCATTCATCTACCAGTTTCTTACCAAACCTATACAATTCCCAAACCAAGGCTTCTGCCCTCTGGATATGAACAGAGTGGCCACACTGAGGGAATTTCAGACGCCATGTGACAGAGTAGAAAGACTGCAGTTCTGAGCTGTAGGGCTCCCTGGCCCTTCACCAGAACTTCTGAGCTTCAGCACTGCTCCGTCCCCACCCACACCCCAGCTACAAAGTGGAGGTATTAGCTACCAACTGCAGTGAGATGAAATGAAAAATATCCAACACCCTGACTGCCACAAAGGAAGCATATCCAAAAAAATTGTTCCTTTTCTACTTCTGCCAAGACAATACAACTTGATCTTTCCCTCTGTGTGTGCTGGCCTGTCCCAGATAACTGTCCAATGTCCACTCAGTCTTGGGAACACTGACATGGCTTGGGGAACTTGCCGGCATCCAGCACCTTTTGGCTGGGAGGCTATGCTGTGTGCTTGGCCTTCCTATGCTGGGGGCACCTGGGGCCACTGCACATGTGGGAACAGTCGTGAGGACACTGAAGGAGCAGCCTACCAGACTGCACTGCTTGGCCGGCTCCCGAGATTTCATCTGAATTCAGCCCAAACAGTATTTTCCACTGCAGATTCCAGTCTCCAGTACTTAGTGCCCACGGCCTGAACTTGACATCTGCTTTAAAGGGCATAAGAGTTGGCACACACCAGACTCCACATTCCTAATGAGAACATTCCAGATGAAGTAACATAGCAAAAGAGCTGAGTTTTAACATCCACTCCCAAGGACAACAGTAGCTTTCCAGCCTCATTTCATGCCTTTGGTGGAGGGGAGACCAAACTGAGATCATCCCAAATGGCACAGATAAGCTAGCACTAGTCTCTGTTCTCTCCTGGACAGTTATACCCCAAAAGTAGACTTCTCTTCCTTGCATTTATGGTCCTTGTCACAGGTCTCCTGTTAACATTCACCATCTTGTGAGTTTTAACAGGCATCAACACACTGATCTGAAAGGTCGGGACAGTAAACACTTGCCCCTTCACAGGACACACAGTCTTTGTTGCAACCACTCACCACTGCTGTTGCAGCCCCAAAGCAGCCATAGACAATGCGTAAACAAGCAGGCATGGCTGTGTTCCAGTAATAATAACCTTTATTTCCAGAAACAGGAAGCTGGCCAATAGGTCGTAGTTTGCCAAGCCCTGGTCTTAAATATTTTCTGTGAGTATGTCCTTAAGTGCAAAGGAAATAAGGAACGATGGCTTCTGTCCAAATTATCCCAAACCAGAATAACCCACCTCTATCTGAGATAGTAACATAGCAAACACCCGGGTCAAGGATAGCTTGGTTGGTTGTTGATAGGGCCCAAGAGCTAGAATCCAAAGTAGAGAACCCAGGTGTGGGCTCTGTTCCCTCCCATCTGAATTATGAGTTTTGAATTTGGCAATCTTTAAGATTCTTTCCAACTCTACAATTCTGTAATTTTAACACCTATGACTCAGTCTATATTCAATGTACATGAAGAAAATTAGTCTAAAACTCTAAAAGAATATAAATTCTTTAATCTGAGTAAAAAAAAATTATATAAGCTCACTATGAAAACTTAAATTTAAAAAAAGGATAAAGAAGAAAGTTAAATTCCCCTTAAGCCCCACCACCCAGAGAGGACTGGCATTGGCATTTTGGTGAGTCTTGTCCCTGTCTGCATAAAGAGACACACAATGTTACAATATGGCAAGCACAGTAGCCATAAATAACAATTACATCTACAGCCAATTACTTTGAAGCAATTACTTTGAACTTGCATATTCTTTTCGGAAAAGAAATACTGGCCTCACCTAAACAATCCTCTTCTGTAATATACACCATGAGGTTAAGTGCTGAGATCAAACTAAGGAGGCCACTTCAGCAATCCACGATCTGAGAGTAGTCAGCACCCCTCCCCCAGACCCTCACCTGGGCAGATGTGTCGTGTGTTACCACTTCAAGTCATAGGAAGGAAAAGGAAGAGCCCAGCACAGGGGACGGCCACACCAGACTGCGGACAACTGCCACCCTGTCCACACTCCCCAGCAAGGAGTGCAGCTGATTAACAACATCAACACAGGTGGTAAGGCAGAGACATGGAACAATCAAATTATTTAGAATAACATCTCCAGGAAGGAAGGGAGAGAGGGAGGGAGAGAGGGAGGGGACAAGCTACACAATTAAAGGCTATTTTTCATTCACCAGAGAGGATAATGTTTGATACTGAAATAAATATTTTTTTAATATTTTTAAGTTCTAAGCACAGCCACAGAAAAGGGGAGACCACCACAGACAGGGAGAAAGGGAAGTTAAGGTAAAGTACATAAAGAACAGAGGGGTCTGAAGCATTGTGTTGTTTATTTAAGCCCAGGAGAAGTCTGAGAGGTGTTTTTCAGGAATGTGCATGCCCAGCGCTGAAGATGGTAGTCTGAGCGGTCTTTCCTGCAGATGAGATGTTCAGTGACTCAATACATCAGCAGCTGTGCTCAAGAAACTTGGATGTCTGTGAGGCTTGCCACTTGGTGCTAATTTCCAGCTTACTCATCAGCACATTCCAGATGGCTTTGATGGAGAGAAACGCTCTCCATCCTGCTTTGCCTCTGGGTCATTTCATTGGAAATGCCGTGCATATCAAGTTTTCTTCTTGCTCCAAAGCAAGCAACTAAACAGGCCATCAGGAAGCCCACAGTCCTGGACATTGCCTTTGACTGGAAAACAGGGGCAACTCAGCTCAAAATCACACTGGAAAGAAACAGCTTTACCACAACCAAAGGAAGGATTTATGATTCAGTCCTCTGCACGTTCATGTATTTTATGGGAACACAAAATGAGGTTTTCACAAATGAATCCATATAAAACATGAACAGAATGCCTTCATTTCATGAAAGAGATGCCAGCTCAGAGCAAGCAATCCACTCTTTTCCTCCCAGTTTGGGAGTGTGTTTAGGCCTCATGTGCCCGGAGGGCCATGTGAAGGGCAGGGGCCCGAGCTGGGTGGGCATTCTGAGGGTGGAGCTCTGGAAGGCATCACCAGGACCAAACTCCAGAGACCCAGGCAAAACAAGCCTGGAAAGCCCTGGATGTCATTCCCCAACCAGAAGTGTCTCCAATGCGGTTCTGCACAGATAATAGACAGCAAGAAGGAAATGACACCATCTGTTCTGTGTTCTGATGCCCTTCACTGTCCCACCACAGGTGTGAGTGGCCTCATGGTGCCTGGGATCCCAAGTGCTTAGCACCCTTATAAGACAGACAGATAGACACAGAAGGAAGGGAAGGGAAGGGAAGGGAAGGGAAGGGAAGGGAAGGGAAGGGAAGGGAAGGGAAAGGAGGGGAGGGGAGGGAAGGGAAGGAGAAAGGGAAGGGAGGAAGAGAGGGAGGGAGGGAGAGAGGGAGGGAGGGAGGGAGGGAGGGAGGAAGGAAGGGAGGGAGGGAGGGAGGAAGGAAGGAAGGAAGGAAGGAAGGAAGGAAGGAAGGAAGGAGCAAAAGCATGGAGCATGGGGAAATCATCTTTGGTAGGGAAGAGTATTTTAAGCCAACATCCATCTCATTTTCTCTGCACATGCACAGTAACTAACAGCAAAGTGCATCGTTTTGTTTGAAGATGACAAAAACTCTGAATTCTTAACAGACTGTAGACAAGACACAGATATGGCAAAGAGATAAAAGGACATTCAACCAGACAAACATGCAACCAAAAAAATCTGATGTACTGTTTAAAGTCCGTAAATTACTCAAGAAAAGATAAGTCAAACAGCAGGTATGCTACATGAAAGTAGGACTTCAGTGAACCAAGGCAGGATACAGACTCCCTCCCTCCCACGCTTGGACACACTTCAGTTGTAAAACCTCCCTCCAACCAGGCTTAGTGCTCTTGGGGAGCACATCCTGTATAGCTGGGCACTTCTGAGCCCAGAGCCAAGTGGGGCTTACAGCAGGCAGGGGGCACTGTCCAATGACACAGTGTGCATCCCCTTACTCCTCTCTGAACTGCAGAAAGTGACCCCAGCTAGCCCCATGAGAGAAAGAACATGCAGTCTTTCTTCCCATTTGGAAATCGCCCTGAGCAACTGAATTCCAGCATCCTGAGGGCAGCCTACTTTCCCCTCAGGGTTTGGCACATAATTAGTGCTCAACAAATACTGGTTTAGAGAACAAAGAACTCTCTCAGATTTGGAATCCTCAGAAAATACCACATCACTCATCTACAGAAAAGGAAGTAAGAGCCAACCATGATAACAGGTGGGTATAAAATTACACTCGTTAGTGGCAAGTCCCATCCTGGATTCCAGGTATTCTGAATTGAGTCCCATCTGCCTTACCATGCTGCCACTCCTGGACCACACTCTAGAACACCTTATATCCTAAGCAGACTTTCAAAGACATGTCAATTGTAGTTTCTGGTAAAGTGTTTTGTCCAAAATGCCATGATTACCAAAGTAATAATAGCTATGGGCTATACAAAAATAAAGACTTAAGTTCACTATCGTCAGGTAATCAGGATGTGACATTTATTTCATTATCAGTTAATGCAATACAGTCTCTGAGTTAAAGAAATTCACGTATTTCTGCTACTTAAATAAAGTCACAGAAACAATGAAATTCCTTCTATATTCAGACATGTTACCTGAGTCTGTTATCCCTACAGAGAGCTATCCTACTTGCAAAGGGATGGTCAGTTTTTTCAGCACAAAGTAATTTTATGCATCAGTCTGGACTCCTTCAAGGAAGCAGGAAAGAAAATGGACCAATGAACAAGTTAGCACAGAGCAGGCAAGAAATGCTTATGTCCTCCTTCCCTGTGACTAATGCTCTCCTCCTCGGGGAGCTGGGTCGTGTTGATCTTCACCTTCATCACCATCATGACCATCATCATCCTCATAACATAGAGTAAGAGAGCATTTCATGAATTTCTGAAGACTCAGAAATTAATTTCAAACCACCAGGGGAAGGCTCTACAAACTTAACAAAATAATATACCTACCTCCCAGCAAGTACAAATGCATCCCAAATGGTGTTAAATTCTGGGAGACAGACAAGCATTGTCCCATAGTTGATTTTTTAAAGTTTTTATTTAAATTACAGTTAGTTAACATACAGTGTAGTATTAGTTTCAGGTGTACAATACAGTGACCTAACACTTCCATACATCACCCCATGCTCATCACAACTGTCCTCCTTAACATCCATCACCTATTTAACCCATCCCCATACACACCTCCCCTCTGGTAACCATCAGTGTGTTCTCTATAATTAAGAGTCCGTTCCTTGGTTTGCCACTCTTTTTTTTTTCCGCCTTTGCTTCTTGAATTCCACATATGAGTGAGATCGTATTGTATTTATCTTTCTCTGACTAACTTATTTCACTTAGCATATTCTCTACCTCCATCCATGTCATTGCAAATGGCAAGATTTCATTCTTTTTAATGGCTGAGCAATATTTTATACACACACACACATAAACACACACACACACACACACACACACACACACACACACACGTATCTTCTTCTCCATTCATCGGTCAATAGACATTTGGGCTGTTTCCATAATTTGGCTACTGTAGATAATGCTTCTATAAACATGGGGTGCATGTATCCCTTTGAATTAGTGTTTTTGTATTCTTTGGGCAAATACCTAGTATTACAATTGGACTGTAGGGTAGTTATAACTTTTTGTGGAAACTCCACCATTTTCCACAGTGTCTACACCAGTTTGCATTTCCACCAACTGTGCAAGATGCTTCCCCTTTCCCACATCCTCGCCAACACCTGTTGTTTTTCCTGTGTTGTATATTTTAGCCATCCTGACAAGTGTGAGGTGGAGTCTCATTGTGGTTTTGATCTGTATTTCCCTGATGATGAGTGATGTTGAGCATCTTTTCATGTGTATGTTGGCCATCTGGATGTCTTTTTTGGAAAAAAATGTCTATTCATGCCCACAGCTGATTTTTAATCACAAAGGAAGTTACAACTCAGTATCATTAGATAGTGTATTTGCAGAAATCCTAGTAATATTGCTCCATGGAAAAGGCTGCCTCCTTTAATGAATCCTCAGCTACCAGGTATCAAAGCAGCAGCCCTTGTGACTCTAGGAGAGTCCCCTTACACAAACCCATGAGCTGCCTTTCTCCCAGGCACTCAAAACCTGCTTTCCCTTTGAGGAAGAGAGGAAGCCGGGGGTCAGGAAGGAGCCATGCAGCTACAGCAGAGGGCCACAAGCATGCTTGCAAAGACCATTCTCAATGAGGTCTTAACACTGGGAAGACAGAGCTGTCCCTACTAGGCCTACTTTCTATCAGGAAGCAGGCCACCAGTAGGGTTTACAGCCCTAATGGCCTCTCACCAAGTCCATCCCAGGAGGCATCACAGCAGGCTGAAAGGAAAGGGACTCACTGCTCCTCTCCTGGATGACAGAAACCAGCAAAAAAGCAAAAAGGCACCCACTGAATGGGAGAAGATATTTGCAAATCATATATCTATATGGGGGTTAATATCCAAAACATATAAAAATCTCATTCAACTCAATAGCAAAACAAAAATCCAATTAAAAAATGGGCAGAGGACCTGAATAGATATTTTTCCAAAGAAGACATACAGATGGCCAACAGACATGAAAAGATGCTCAACACTGTTCATCATTAGGGAAATGCAAATCAAACCACAATGAGATATCACTTTATACCTGTCAGAATGGCTAGTATCAAAAAGACAAGAAATAATGGGTGTTGGTGAGGATGTGGAGAAAAGGGAACGCATGTGCACTGTTGGTGGGAATGCAAACTGGTGCAGTCACTCTGGAAAACAGTATGGAGGTCCACAAAAAGTTAAAAATATATCTACCAGGAACTATAGTTCTGGGCATATACCCAAGGGAGATGAAGTCACTACCCCCAAAGAGCTATCTGCACCCCCATGTTCATCACAGCATTTACAATAACCAAGACATGAAAACAACCTACGTGTCCATCAATGGATGGTACATATACACACAGATGTGTGCGCGCGCACACACACACACACACACACACACAATGGAATATTACTCACACATACAAAAGAAGGAAACCCTACCATTGATGACAATATGGATGGAGCTAGAGGGCATTAAGTGACTGATATAAGTTAGAGAGAGAAAGACATATACCATATGATTTTACTAACTCTAATGAAAAAAAACAAGCTCACAGATACAGAGAACAGATGGGTGGCTCCCAGAGGCAGGTGCTGGGGTTGGGGGTAGGAGAAATGGAAGAAGGGGGTCAAGCAGAAGACCCTTCAAGAGAAGGGAACTGCTTGAACCCCCTGGTTTCGATTCAGCCACAGTTCATGTCTGGAGAGCACAGACAGACACCCATCCTTGCTGGAGGGTAAGAACTAAGTATATCTTCATAAGGATCTATAATCAACTGTTACCTATAAGGATTTAATGTGAAAATCATGCCAAAGCCCACCTATGTAGTCAGGACCTACTTGCATGGCTTCCACAGGCTTCTTAATAAATTATAAACTTAACCTAGAAGTCTGGAAATGATTTTTTGCCTCTTTATTCTAACAGTATGAACAGGGAAAACCTAAAGATAAAGTGGGTTTCTCAAGGGCAGAGGCATGCCCAGCCCCAGGAGTGACACCTCAAGGTCAACCAGGAGTTTCAGTGGACAGCTGTCTCTCATCACCCCCAAGTGACCACATCCTTGCTTTGCCCATTCTTCCCACCTTTCTCATTAGGTACATGAGAAACCGTGAGGTCTGCTTCTGTTTCCAAATGCATAGTGTCTTCCCCCATTAAAGCATCACTGCTTGAAGGGAAAGGCTCCCTCTAATGACCCAACCTGAATGTGGAGTTCAGAGAATTTAATGACCCAGATGAGCACAGTTTTGCAAGATTACAACCACTTGTGCCCAGCTCAGGCAGGCAGTCTGGGCAACAGCATGGTCCAGAGATTCTCATAAGCCTGTCCAGATGCACCTGCACCACACCAGGGCCCTACCTGGCCCACCCCCTGTGTCAGGGTGTCAAGCCCGCTCAGCTCACAGTGGACAGCTACAAGCTACAAGAAGTCAGGAGAAGGTGACAGTCAAGCATAAGGATTTAATTCAGGTGGTCCCCCTCTGAAAAGGGACCCCTCCCTCTCCTGTCCATCTGCAAAGCCTTCAAATCAACTAGTATTTCAAGCTTACAGTCACGTCACTCTTCATAGCTGGCTCCAAATAAGGTAGGACAACCCTGGACTGGCTCTTCCCAGCACTGTGCTCTGAGATCAACCGCCAAAAGGCCAGAATCAAAGTGAGAATGGGAATGTCATCTCCCGACAGCCAGACCCTCCAGCAGATGGTGAAAACGTGTAGTTTTGATCCCTCCAGAAAAGCTCTGAATTTGTAACCCGGTGATGAAATGTTTGCAAATCAGAGCATTCATCGCTGTTTGGACTCCCAGAAAGCAGAAGTTTTAAGCCTAACAAGAAGGTACTTTAGGCATAACCAAAGGCCTACCTTACTTGGGTTTGTAAGATGATTTCATTTCAGCAAATCAAAGTCTCACAGAGTCCCTACACAGAACAGGCTTCTCTCCAAAGTCACATTTTAGAGGGATCACCTTGTACAATGTGTTCATCCATTTAATGAATGGTAGATGCAAGAAATATAAAAATGAACAAAGCCACAGCCCCTTGCCTCATGACACTTATGCTCAACTGGGAAATTCGGACACAAAATGATACAGATGTGCAGTGACAGTCCAACAGGAAGTCCAGAGTATGACAAAAGGAAAAACATGAACAAGATGGAGAGCTCTTGTACCCACTGATCACCTGTAATCAACAGCCATCAAGTTTCTACAATATTCTTTTCATTTTTTAAAAGATTTTATTTGTAAGTAATCTCTACACCCAACATGAGGCTCAAACTTACAACCCCAAGACAAAGAGGCACATGCTTTACCAACTGAGCCAGCCAGGTGCCCCAAGTTTCCACAATATTCTTTAATCAAATATAGGCCAAGATTATAGAGAGGTACTAATTCAACTCCTATTATAGGCTACCAGTGCTGAGAAGCCACCGTGTATTAATGTCTGTACCACATCTCCTGCCCCTGTGGTTTCTCTTAAATTTCTAAATAAATGGGCAGCCATGTTTTGGACTAAAATGCCACTTCTCTCCTTTTTACAAGGCCACACTGTTCTAGAAAAAGTGGAAGAATAAAATCCCATATGGCAGGAACCATATCATAAAGGAATACTCAGAACTACTCCTATACCAATTCTGCTAATAATTCACCTCTGGTTTGCCACACCTCCATAGGAAGGTGGCGTTGCACTTCTGACACTGCTCAACTATCCAGCTTGCTGGGGGCCATATCCAGGAATGGGTATTTTATAAGAAGGCAGAGCATATGTTATGTTGAATGTAAAAACAGTGATGTTATTTTTATTTAAGTAGTAAGCCTTACACATACGTTATAGCCTCCAAAATAATCTTTTGAAAATCATATATGGGGGACAGAGTTTTATAATTAATTGTAGTTTCATACTTACAATTTTTTTTCAACATTTATTTATTTTTTTGGGGACAGAGAGAAACAGAGCATGAATGGGGGAGGGGCAGAGAGAGAGGGAGACACAGAATCAGAAACAGGCTCCAGGCTCTGAGCCATCAGCCCAGAGCCTGACGCGGGGCTCGAACTCACGGACCGCGAGATGGTGACCTGGCTGAAGTCGGATGCTTAACCGGCTGCACCACCCAGGCGCCCCTCATACTTACAATTTTAACATGTTAAAAGTGAAAGCTAGAGTCTTATACCATACCAGAACCCATAACAATTGCCAATAAGATGAACGGGGAGAAAAGACATTCCATATTGTTTTGAGGAAGAATTTATGGGTCATTTTTTCTTTATCTCATGCTCCCTAAATTCTTTGTACTCAGAATATTTCCCCTTCATTTCCTCCACTGGAATTCCCTCAAAGTAACTACTCTGAATGATTTTTTTTTCCTGAATAATCTTTTCTTACTGACTCTACTACGACTCAGCAAGGGGGCAGTGTCTCTGTGTACAAAGGTGTAACACCACAAACAAAATCAACAGAAATAGGAAAGGGTGTATATCTTCAAACAGTAGAACTCAGGACAAAGATAACCACGTAAAGGTGTTCACGTGGCTTCTTTGTGGCTGGCCCAAGCTTACCCACACAGCCTGCAAGGGTATTTATCTATAGAATGAGCAGGAAACTGGCAGAAATGGGAAAATGAATAACCCAATAGTGGGGGGAAAAAAGAGGGAAGGAAGACAGAGCTAAAGTCAGATACCTGAGACACAAAATTAGCCATTGGGCATTTCTCAAACAGGGCACAGATGTCCAGCCAAGGGGACACGTGAAAACACGAATGTCTACACGAAGCCACAAATACACTGAATTGTGCTTAAACAAACATGTTTAGCTCACTCATGCCAAGTGAGCACTCCTGTGTGCCCAAAAAGGGAAGAATCTGAGGGGGCAGTCCCAGCAGGAAAAAAATCCCCAGCCTGTGGTATCTCTGGGGCAAGAGAGACTGCCATATGGGCTCCAGGTGTGATGTGTCTATGCCAGGGGGGATACAGTCTGAAGAAGGGCTGCTGTGAGGTTGGTCAGCAACTTCTCTGTCAAGATCCAGAAACCAAATATTCCAGGCTCCATGGGCCCCATACCCCTGTCACTATTCCTCCACTCTGCTGCTCGCTGTAGCGGGAAAGCAGCCTCAGACAGTAGTGAACAAGGGGGCATGGTGGTGTCCAATTCCCATGGGTTGGGATCTGCCTCCACACCCTGCTTTAGAGCATGCTCCTTCCACCTGAGTCTTGCTTTTCTTCCAACAGTGGCAATGTGGTACACTGAGCCCACCATCCTCTTTCCTGCCAATGATCCCTATTTGAGTCAGGAAGGAGCAGGGAGGGTATGTGGAAATGCGGGGCTGTAGACAGGTAGTCCCACTAGCAGTTCCTCTGCCCTCCAAAATGAAAGTAAACTTTCTTGACCCTCATGGTAAAGATCTGTTTTTGGAATTAGCACTGTCTTACTCCACTTTTGTGGTTGATGGTTTTACTTGAATTTGGCAGGCTGTGGACCTATTGCTGGGTATCTTTATCTAAAGGGGAGGGGAACCCCAGGAAAAACCAACCCAGTAGGCAAACACAAAGTTCAGTCAAGGCTTATTGCCAACAGGAACGGAAAGTGATCCCCTGGAGGACACTGGCCACCTTCCTTTATATTCCACTGAAGAGGTTTTGAAAAGAAAAACAATTACAACCTCCCCAATGGTTATTTACAACCTCCCGAATGGTTATTTTCATTTGCAAGGTCCAGTTGTGGTGTAGTGACTGACCATCGTCTGTCAACCCCTCTGAAATCTTAAAGTAACCTGCAGCATCTAGAATAGGGAGAAGAAGGTAGAAACCTAGGTCCTGGCATAGCAGGGTGCTGTAGCCAGCTTTTACCAGCTCAAGGGCTAACAGTTAAATTTTGGAGGTTTCACAAGCCAGTGAACATCACATTGGTAATTTGAAACTGACCATGGTGGGAGCATTGATACCTTAAAAACTGGCAAATGCTACATGTCAGTGAACTTTCCTTCTTGCTCCCAGAGGCCCAGTTTTTAAACCTTTACCAGCACACCACTGTCCGGGAGAGTCCTGGAAAAGGAAGCTGGGGAGGTAGAAGCAGGAATACTTAATAGCACATTGGGAACCAGACAGGTTTGGCCACAGAGATAAATCAGAAGGGGGGCGGGGGGGGGGAGGAGAGGGGCATAGGAGTCATCCCAGACCAAGAATTTCTAGGGGTTTTAACATGACTGGGAGAAGAGAGAGCCCCTCAACCACCCAAAGCCAGTGACTCTCACCTTGAGGCAAATATACAGACACAGATATCACATAGCAAAGCAAACAAAAGGCCCAGGGAAGGAAAGACACTGAGAAGTAACATGTCCAGATCACGAAATTGAAATCAGTCCCAGCCCATCCATCAAACTCTAAGTGCATTCTCTCATTCATACTTGGTCCAACCACAAAGAGTTGGTAATAGACCAGAGAGATCATGGAAAACACATTGTGTAGGAGGAAGAGGAACAATTACTGAGCCGTTTCCTGCTCACAGGGAGCTGCCAGCTGTGCATCCAACAGCACCATGATATCAGTTAGTAACTATGGAGCAGCAAGACTTCCAAGCCTCAAACACCTGTTCTCTGGACATCTAGGAAGAGCCTCATCTGCCCTCTCATGACCCTAAACAGTCCACCTGCAACTTCTGTTCTCCCAACACTGTAATCACCTGTTTTATTAGAGAAGAAACCAAACACGGTACCCTACAGCTGACACACTACACCCCAGAATTAACTGTGTCTGAGCAACAGCCGTACTCTCATTCCTGCTTCCAGGGTGAGCTGGGCTCTCAGGCTGCATGAGCCCCCTCGGTGGGGCTGTGTGCCACCCAGCTGCCAAGGTCGCTACTACAATCTCCTCCACTTCAGCCTCCTATTTGATGGGATGAGCCCTGGTCTATCACTATAAATACCCTGGGCTTTTTTCCCTTGAAATCTGGGCAGCCTGTTACTTTAAGAGAAGCTGTAAACCTCTAAGCCAAGTGACAACCTCAGCCATCTTAAAAGCTGGCAGCTAAGAGGCTCTCACAACTAAGCAAAGGTAAGGAAGAGGCTGCTGTTTCTAGTGTCATCTGTGGTCTCTGGCCCTGTGGCAAGGAATGAACTGTTCATCTCATGTCAAAGGCTAGAGGAGCCATCACTGGGGAGTGCAAGAGCAGCCCTGGCTTTGTGGGCACCTGTAAGCTGTCAGAGCAACTTCCTGCACCATACCTCATAGGGATTTTGACAGCAATGCTGAGATGTTCTGTGTTCACAGAAGGTGAGCTTGTCTTCAGTGAGAAGCCGATGAAGATCATCCCAAGGCACAAACGTCAGTGAGCTCCAGGGCACAGGCCCTCCATTATCTCTGGAGTCCACTGTTCAGCCAAAGACATCTGTGGCAGAAAACAAGAGATGTCCTTCTGCAGCCGCTATCTCTGCCAGCCAGTAGAATCCTGAACCAGCACAGTCCCTCCGTACCTTGGGGATACACCCAGAGAGACAACTGGGCAGGGGCAGAAGTTTGTGACACCTTGTCCACATGAGGCACTGCTGGTGTGCAGTGCACTGGACCCCCTCCTCAAACCACCCCAGGAAGCTTCATGCTCACACTGGACAGAAAGGAATCTGAGGCTCAGCACAGTGGCCTCTCACTCCCAGGTCACACAGATGAGCCTGAAGCCAGTCTCGGCCTGGCACTCCTCCCTTGCTAACTCCTGCTAACCCTTGGAAGAGCAGCCAAGACTCATGCGTACCAAACACCGTGGGCTCATGCCTGGCTCAGAAGCAAGAATCTCTGTGCCTTTCAATCACCCCATGTGACTGAACTGCTACATTATGGCTCAAAGAACCAGTCTCACTGGGTTGACTGTGATTTTACGCAAAGAAAGCGAAGAGCGCAACAGGAAGCCTCAAAGAGCTTCTCTTCTAAGGAAAATCCATCACTTTGGGCTCACAGCACCTGCCCTCCCGCTCTCCCCAAGTTCCAAGCCAAGTCTGAACCTGGGATTCATTTCTCCCTTCAGCCTTGGGGCGAGGTTGAGGCTCTTGTCACCACCTTACACTGGACAGCTGCCACCATGGGCCCTCTGCAGCCCTGTCCACCTCCTGGGGGCCCCTGTAATATCTCCTGCAGCCACACCTCAGCAGCCCCTCCCAGCCTACAGGTCAAGTCCACACTCCTGGGCCAGCACCTGAGGTCCATCCAGACCTGGATTCTAGAGCCAGGCAGACGACAGGGAGAGTGTCTCTGAGTCAAGGATAGGGAGTCTGAACCCCAGCTCCACCACTCTGAGTTCATTTTCATTGGAAAATCAGGGCTCACAAGTATACTTAGCTCACAGAGTTACTGTGAGAATTAAATGGGATGAAACTGGTGAATCTGACCACCATTGGATGGTGTGAGGAGAAGTGGCTGAGGCTGGGACCCAGGCCGCCCCCACATGCATAGCTGAAGAACAGGGGAGCGATGGGCAACTTCCCCCATTATTGCTTTACACGTAACAAAAGGAGCTGCAAGCAGTAGCTGTAGGAGCCTACTTCACTGAGACCATCCATGTGACCCAGGGAAGCCCCCTCATCACCTCGATTCCTGACCCAGTGCTGCAGGGCAACTTCGTGGCTTCACACTTAGGTCACAATCACATTTCAGCCCCTCACCAGCTATGGGACCTTCGACAAATCACATTACCTCTTGTGAATTCTGCTGCCAGTCAGTAAAATGGGGGCCCTGCCTCATGATTTTATGGATGACACACAGACTTGTAGTCTGTAGAATAAAATGAGTCAGAGTAAAATATGTAAATATCCATAACCATTAATATAATTTCCTCTGGTCATATTACAACAACCCAGGAAATCCATTTCAAGAGATCTCATCCCAACTGGCAAGAAGCTCCAAGAATGCCACATGCAGTCAGCATGAGGCTGCCTGTATTTACCAAAGAGACTCCTGGAGTCCTTCCCAGGGTCAGAGATACCAATCTTTCCATGTAAGGGAAGCAAGCCGAAGTAATATGCAACTTCTGTGTGATCTGAGGGAGAAATCAACCTTTATTCACCTTTCTTTGGTAGTCCTTAAATAAATGACAGGACATGAACCAAAAAGAAAGCAGAAGTGCCTCCTTCAACCATTACCAAGAAATCAGAAGCTTCTCCTCTGCTCCCTCAGTTCAGCGTAGGGCTAGTTTTAAACTCATAATCAGGTAAGCTCCAACAACCTTTTGCATTATTTTTTAAACTCAAAATTCATTCTTTAATGTCCATACTTAGTGATTCTCCATGGAATCACTCAAAGGTCCTGAAATAAATGCTTTAGGTGGGCACTTGCTCCCACTGAAAACCCTTATCCAGGATGAGAAGTATCAACAACCCAGGCCTGGGGACACTACAACAACCGGGAAAACATGACACGGATACCTGATCTTGGTAAGAGCATATGTGAGCCCCCATCTATGACTCATGGGGTTAATTCCATGCCCAGTGCCAAGCTCACTGAGTTAACAAGCTTGGTTCTGATCTGCTAAGATGGGTAATTAGAGAGTATAGAAATTGGGAGGATGGCTAGCTGCCAGCAGTTTTTAAAGTGACAGCAAAGGTGGAGAGAGGACCTTGCTTTCAACAATATGGCCCATTTGTACACAAGTGAAACAGGCCCACAGGGTGGCTCGGGAGCCCCCTCCCCTGAGGTGGCCCTGAATCACAGGACAGCTCAGTAATGACATGCAGAATGACCCCAAGTCACCAAGCAAACCTAAACTAATCCAATATACTTGGGACAGTAAATACAGCAATTTTAGAAAGATGTCCAACAAAATAGCCCAAACAAAGCCCTGACCTGGGAGAGTAAGTATGTACTCAATTTTATATTATTTATACACATCAACACATGTAATATTATACATATTGGCAGGGCCTACTTCTTCTAAAGTACTGCTGGAAGCCATATGAAAGTTCAATGTTACAACTCAGGATTGAATTACAGGCCAGATCCTCTGCTTGAAATAAATCATAAATAACTAAATATTTTTCATCAAAGCAAAGATACAACTTCAAAATTCCAACATCATTAAAACAGTAACCACTGTCTCATACCACAAGTACCATAAAATAGGCATAAATACAAAACACACATCGAATAGGATACTACCTAACATTAGCACAGCAATTTGCAATTTATAAAACACCTTACACAGCACGTTTGACAGTCACCCTGACCTCCAGAGGGCAGGAGCTCCAGTGTGCCATACAGCAGCAATGAAACATTCTCTGTCCTATTTCGTGAATCCAACAGAAAAAAAAAAATGGCTGGAGTCATTCCAGGCTGAAGTCATTAAAGGTGGCAACTGAAATGGAAAATGTAAAGCCATCTTCAGGGATGAGAGCAAGAACTCCAATAGCTCAATTTGGGGAACAGCCTCCAAAAACACCTCCTCTGAGACTCCCAAGCAACAGCCCAAACCCACCTGGGCCCATGCTGACCCTGTCCAAACACTAGGCAGCTCAACCACAAGCCAAAACTATCCATTTGGAATCCAGGAAAGCTAAGAGAAGGAGACAGTGTACCCCTGGAGCCTGCTACCTTTAATTGAGATGTCCTGCCATGACCTAGGGCCAATTCTAATGTTGAGAGAAAGCTCTGGTTTCCCACCAATGAAGAATTCAAGCTGCCTGAGGAAGCCTTCACAAAGGCTCTTCGAGACCTTTGAGAAGGGCTGATGGTCCCATCCCAGGAACCATGCTCAGGACCACCTCTACTTCAACTACTAGAGGTCAAAGGCACCATGAGTGAAATGCTTTACACCTCATCTATACCATCTGCCCCAAGTAATCCTCAAAGCCACCTGCAGCAGGACAACACACAATCCTCCCAAGATCAGGAAAGGTTGGGGCACTCCCTCCCCCGGTCCCAGCATTTCCTGACCTCAGGCTCATCTGGTCACCCAGATAAGCACAACAACAATGAAAAGCACCATGTGAGACCCACACCACCCTCACCACCCACACCAGCAAGCTCTCTCAAGCCAGACCATCAGTCACGCCCCATGCAGAGAAGACATTCTGAAATCAAATGGAGACAAGACTGACACTCTAGAAGCAGCATTAAACCTATGAGATCAAAGTGTGAGAACCACAGCATATTGTAGTATCTGTACTTTGATGTGTCAACATGGAAGGCTTGGGTCTGCTGGTCTTGTACCCTGAATCCTCGGAATCACGGATAGGGCCCCTTCACCTGAACCACAGTCATATCATGAAGCTCCTTATAATTTGAACAAGGAGCCAGAATTTCACTTTGTATAGGGCCCCATCAATGATGTAGTGGTACAGACTACAAAGGTCCCAGAGTGCCAGAGATGTTGGGTGGCTCTGTAAGATGGGTCTACAGGAAATCCCAGCTCAGTCAACAGAGAAACACATGGCAAGAGTACATCCTCTGCAACACCAAGTCACAACTTAGTCCCAATGCACTAGAAGCAAAGTCACATGGATTAACTTTCACTAGGACATGCCCATCCTTCACAGTGGCTTCCACACACAGAGAGATAGCAACTAATGGCCCAGTCTGCAGGAGGCAGGCAGGTCAAGTCCTGGCACTCTGGGCCTGGTGTAGTGTCCATCTACTCCTGACCTTACGATTCCCCCTCAGGGAATCATAGCAAATTTTCTGCCTCTTTAATAACCCCCCTTATCTCCTTCTCAACAGAGCCCATCTGTCCAACAAAACACAAATTAAAAAATCACTGAGAAGACAGAGGAAAAAAAAACCAATTCAGCTTTCAGTAATGCTTTCTCGGTTACTGCATAAACACCCACAATACCTTTGAGGATGGATTTAATTTCTCTTATCAAAAGGAATGTGCCCCTCAACCTCACCCACAGGCAAAGTTGAGGGCTAATGCTATCATGCACACATTTTGACCGAGGTTAGTTCTAGTGAAATATTTGCCCCAACACTGTGTTTTGCTCTGCTGGGAACAGGCTTCACAACAAAAGCTTCACAGTTACTGTCTATGGACCAGGTCCATTTCTTCCTATCGGAATCTGCTTCCCAGAGGGGCTCAGACTCAGCTGCAATCATCACATCAGTGGCTTTAGGTTTCAGTGCTACCTTTACCAGGGAAGATTTCATTCCAGAAATGGAAGCTTTAAACACGGCACCCAGGGACTCTACTGGAGGGAAGGGGAAGGTGTGCTAAGATTTACTCTTCTTGTTTGAAGGACAAGGTGTTTCAACTATGGGCAACAAAACTCTGACAGGCTGCTCCATGGGGGAGAGTGAGCAGCACACACCACCAGCCTAGTGAGGACACTAGGGGACACCCCAGGTTCCCACCCATGCCCACTCCAGATGGAATCCGTTAACTGAATTTCCAATGCAATGCTAACTCTTTATTAAGTAATGCCATTTAAAGAGAATGATAATCCCCACAGCCTTAAACAGAAATATGATAATACACAATATAAATAATAAAATGCAAAAATCCAATTTCCATGTAGTGAACTCTGAAACATTCCACAGTTTCCATTATTCTAGCTTTCATTCTAAATGCTATAATGCCACTGTTGGCACATCAGGTCCCCAGAACAAGGCTATTATACACTTGTTCCTCACTTGAAATATGAGCCCAGAATTATTTACTCAATGCACTGTGCATGTCAGCTAACAAAAGCACTGCATGAAGGATCTGACAAATGCACAGGGAAAGTGCAGGCCACCCCCACACACATTCCCCAAAACCATAAAGATATAACAGGTTGATGGAGAAGGGAAAAATATCTACCTCCTCGTATGCTACTGCCTGTCACCCCAGAAAATGGACAGGCTGGCAGGTGACAGCTTTGTAATCACTTAATCCTAAAACCCTGAGCACTCTTTCTATGAAGGAATGTAAATCAAGATACTGAACTCCACTCCCCACAAAAGGGGCCGGAAGAAAAACAAAATTAGACTCCATGTCCATCAAGACCACTGAAAAGAGACTGCTGATGAGGAGACATGTCAGAGAAGTAATAACTTCCCGTTGGGAAATTTAAATAATCAGCTGGGTCTGAAAAATGTGCACATTCTGGGTTTCAGAGCAATTTCTCAGTGTGCCTTTTATAAGCTCTCCAGGCTGTTATTACATTAGCTTCAACCCAAAAATTCCTGCAGTAGTTTGCAGATTCTATCACTACAACAATTCAAGTATCAGAAGAAACTTCAGATTGTTGCCTATAAACCCTCTGAAAGTACATTATATGGGTACAAATCGGTTAGAGTCAGAAAAAAGCATGTCGGCATCAGAACCTCTATTATGGTACCTGGAGTGTTCAAAGCTGTTCAAGCCCAGCTGTCCGACACAATGCCACCAGCCACGTGTGGCTACTGAGCACTTGAAAGGGGGTGGGTCAGAATTAAGATGTGCTGTAAGTGTGAAATAAACACCAGGCTTCAAACAAAGCTTTGAAAAAAGAATGCGAAATATCTCATTAATCATATGTATAGCAGTTAACGCTTGCATGCCAATCTTTTGGACATAGTGGGTTAAATAAGATACAGTTTTAAAACTAATTTCATCTGCTTTTTACCTTTTGTAATGTGACTGCTAGAAAATTTCAAATTACACATGTGGCTCACATTTTTTTCTATGGACAGCACTGTTTTGGAGTATGAAATTAAGAATTCAAGCCATCAAAAGACTTTATTTGAACACATGTTAATCCATTAGCTTTCTGTAAATGTTTTTGAGACATGTAAGCGCAGATGTCCAGGAGAAAAAAATTCTGTATTCAGTCTGTCTCCATGGCCACAAATGTGGAGCCCCACAAACATCTGGGACTGATTCTAACACTCAATCCAGAGAGGAGGAGACTCAGATGGTAGAGAGAAGCTACCTTTGCAAGAAAATTGAACAAAAAGACAGTATCCACACCTCACTGTAGGTCACTATGTACACATTTTCCATAATGTTCATTTCACTGTGTGAATCAAGAACAATTCAAACATAGCAAGAATGCAAGGATTCCACCTCCCCAAATACAAGGCAGGTATATCCCTTTGAAAGCCTGTTCCTGCACTGAGCCCTAAAAGCATGGCTGACCTTCACCAGCATTTCAGCAACAGAAAAGATAGAATCTTCCTGTTCCCATCCCCTCCCCCATTATTCCTCTTTTTATACATGCTCTTTGTATTCAGCTATGAAATTCTCCCACTGACTTGCATCTTTACATATTTGTATGCATTTTTTTTACAATATGGTAAAATATAGCACAAAATATTTTAATTTCCCCGCAGTCCAGGTAGCTGGTAAGGAAAAAATAATATGAACTTGGAGGCAATCAGAACTGATTCTAATCCCAGCTCACACCTTGGTTTCCTGCTCTGTGAAATGAGGCTTACGGCACCAATCCAACAAGAATGCACATCCCAGAGCAAAAGCCAGAGTCTGCCTGGGTTCAGACTCCAGCCCCCACCCACCAGCAGTGTGACCAGGTGTTCAACTTCTCTGGGCCTCACTTTCCTCATCTACAAAATGCAGGTAATCAGAGTACCTAGTTCACTTAGTGAATTAACGAGTTGAATTCATTGCTTCTGCACAAAATTAGTTTTCTAAAGAATTACTTTTTAAGTGAATTAATGAGCAGAAGAATGCTAGGCTCATAAGTAAAATGGCTCCAATTGCCATCATGTCAAGACCAAAATCCCCAGCATGGGCTTCCACATTCACCTCCAACCTTATCTCAAGCTGATTCCATGACCCCACTGTGCCCCCAACCACTTCCTTTCAGTTCCCCATTTGCTCCAACCACCTTAGGACTCTAGGCCACAATGCCTGCTGTTCCCTCTGCTGGAACACTCTTCCTCCCTCTTCACCTGGCCTGGTCCAACTGCTCATCCTTACAGCACAAATCTGGCAGGATTCTCCAGTTCTTTGCTCTTACAGTCTTTTACACTTCTCTGTAGGTTGGGAATGGCCTTCCAGGAAACTTTTCCAGGCCTTCTGTGGTTTAGACCAGTACTGATCAACCCTGACATCAGCATCATCTGGGGACCTTTGACAAGCCAAACTGATGCAGGCTGTACCCAGGCCAATCATATCAGGACGTCTGGGCTGGGCCCACACTTCAGTGTTTGGGCAAGTTCCCCAAGGGATTTCAACACGTAGCCCAAATCGAGAACTACTGGATCGACAAAGGAACACAGCTGCAGTATTTTTTAAAGGATTGTTTCAATCTTCCAATGGGATTTTACAAAACCATCTATCAACTGCAAAGAGAACTTATGATTTTGTTAAATCTAAATTAATCCAATTAGAGTACAGGAATACCTGCATTACCAAACATCTCCACTGTATCTGAGATTTTTCAATTAGCATTTTAGTCAGTCCCTGGATAGCACTCCCATAACACCAACCAATTGGAAGATCAGGGGGTCAGAGACTTTATCTTGCTGTCTGTGATGTCACCAGCATGTGGAACTGTGCCCAACATACACAGGTGCCACATGGAACCTGTGACATGCTGTACAGTCCTCCGCCCACCAGACTGCAGAGGACAGGAACACAGGCCAAGGAGCACACCTGGCACAGAGATAGGCACTGAGTGGCTTAGCAGCACTTGCTCATTTGAACAAATGAGCTCACCTGTGGCTTCTCCTCTCCCTGTGCCCCGACACGCTGGTTGTCCTCTCACTGTGGGAGAGGCCCCTGCCTTCATTTGAAGACATTCGTTTGTGGTTTATGAAATACTGCGGTAACCTTTGAGATGCAAAGCGGTTTAGAAGTGCAAATGACTTTCAATATGAATATTAATAGTAGCGTTATTAATAACTGAAGTTGTCTGCCAGACACTTGACTCTTGATTAAAGGAAGTGAAGGAGCCAAAGCCAAGCCAGAAACATCTCAGCTCAGAGCCAAAGGATCTGTGCTAAGAGCATCGATCCCTGCAGGACCCGAGGATATTCAAAAAGTCTGACTAGAGGAGTTTACATAAAGTAAGGTGGGTGCTGCTACTCCCATGTCAGGTCACACTTTCCCGTGTCTTCTGTTCACTGCAGTGTGAGCTCCACAGGCAGAGCTGGGCTGGGCTTGCTGCTCTCCCCAGAGCCCGTGAGGCCCAGTGTCTGGCCTGTGCATGATGCCCCAGCAAAGTTTTTGGATTAAGAAAAGAACAAATGAGTAAATGAGAGAAAGGAGAGAAGGAGGAAGCTCAAACCCAAAGCTTACATGGGCTCTGCCTATACCACTAAGAACAAAAACCAGAACTTTTTCTTTTGCTAAAAATCACCAATCAGAACTATTCCACAAGCTATTAATTCACTTTTTTTTTAACACTATGTCACTGTAACTACAAGTATTTGAGATACCAGCTGTCCTGATAAACAAGCAGCCTGTCTATAACCAAGTCTTAGTAACTTCATGATTCGAATACATCCACATTATGCTCTTCTAAAGTCATGAATGTACTTTTCAGCATTAGAAAATTATCCCTTTCACATCTTTAAATATTGTGGTTTCTGCCTGACTAATGCCATCTTTAATTATACATCATCGAGTATTTTACTGTGATCTAATGGGGTCTATTACTCATCAGAATGGCCCCAGTCAGCAATCATATTCCCCAGAGCCAACTATTCAACCCTTCTTTCATTTTTCAAACGTACCAGCCTGCACGTGCACAAATTTATACACAGATTGAGCCATAGCATCTTATCAATTTGTCCAAAAGACAAAACTATCACAGAAGGAACTCACACTATATTGGCTTCCTAGTGAGTTCTGGCACAGTAACACTATGACCACTGATGGTGCTCTGACCTCACCCTGAGCACAGCCGCACCTCCCTGTCCACCCCATGCACACTCTACACAGGGGCACAAACAGAAAAGAAATGGGTACTCTTCAAGGTAAGCATTGTGCCTAACTCCTACAGCAAGCAGGTGGCAGACGCAGGATCCCACCCTCAGTGGCCACACACAACAGGAGGCCAGGAGAAGACACACACAACAAGACCTGGCTAGGCCACACAGCATGTTGGGGCTCTTTCCTCACCCTGACTCCCACAGTCACCAACGACAATCCATCCAAATGACCTTTTTCATTATACAATATATTTTGAGGGGCCAAGTGATCTTAAGCAAACCTAAAGATCAGAAGTCAGCTAGTCCCAAACTTTCATTCAAAGGGATGAATTGCCAATCAAATTAATAATTTTAAATGCATAATTTTAAAAAAAGTATAAATGTGTATGCACCGTTTTTATTTTTTTAATATGAAATTTATTGTCAAATTGGTTTCCATACAACACCCAGTGCTCATCCCAAAAGGTGCCCTCCTCAATACTCATCACCCACCCCCCTCTCCCTCCCACCCCCCATCTACCCTCAGTTTGTTCTCAGTTTTTAAGAGTCTCTTATGCTTTGGCTCTCTCCCTCTCTAACCTTTTTTTTTTCTTCCCCTCCCCCATGGACTTATGTTAAGTTTCTCAGGATCCACATAACAGTAAAAACATATGTTTTCTCTGTAAGACTTTCTCCGTATGACTTATTTCATTTAGCATAACACTCTCCAGTTCCATCCACGTTACTACAAAAGGCCATATTTCATTCTTTCTCATTGCCACGTAGTATTCCATTGTGTATATTAACCACAATTTCTTTATCCATTTGTCAGTTGATGGACATTTAGGCTCTGTATGTACAGTTTTTATATGTTAATGTTTACACATGTACATAAACATGTATTCATGTATGTTGACATGTATTAGTTATCGAATAAAAAATGAACAGGTCTGGCTCAAGTTTCAGACATTTTACCTAAACAGCTGGTGATTAACTTCTGTATACTTACAAGAGAGACTCAAATTACTAAACCAAGTGCCCTAACACCCAGAAGCAAAAAAAAAAAAAAAATAGAACTAGAAAGGTCACTTCATAGACAATTAACAAATAAATCATTTTGAAAGACCTGGAATCAATGACGAGCCATGAGACCTTGATGTGTCCCTTTTGAATAATTGAGGAGGCATCTTTTCATGGACCATTTATAACACTATGTTTAGAATCCCATTTAGTGCTCTGAGATAATTCATTCAAGTGTTGGCTTCTTATCAGACTTGTTGACCAAGCAGCAGATGGAAACAATAAATACACACAGATCTAGTGTGTGTGTACTGTGCCAACAGCACATGGAAGTGGCCATTCAGGAACTGCCTTCACTTGGCCCTAGTGACACAGTGAGGCTGCTTGTCAATGCACAGATCCAATATTGGCCTGAGAGGTGTTCGGGTCATGCTGATGTACTCTCAGAGTGCGCAGCAAAGTCTCCCCACGTTTATTCCCTTCTAACAAACTCCCAGTAGCCACTGGCAGTTGTGATTCCAAGAAACAGGTATTCTTGCCATTGCTCCCAGGCACCTCTAGGAAGGTGCCAGCCAACATCTCTCTCCTTAGAAGAAAAAGAAAACTCATTCTGTGACTCACTCCAGGGTTATGGGGGCTGGGGGCAGGGGAGAAGGAATAGAGACAGAGAGGGGAAGAGCTTGTCTGAATAGCTGTGAGGGAGGGAAGAGTTTTTGCTGAGGAGAAAGCCCCAGAGGCCATTGAATTGGAGGTGAGGCCCCAGGGAAGGCACCAAGAGGAGAGGAGATAAAGCATTAACCACTAGCAGGGCTTACTAACAGGCCATTGAGACTGGAGGGGAAGGTGGGGAGCAGGCAGGGCAGAGGGCTCTCTGGAACATGGAGGATGGCAGAGGGATCAGGGAAGCTCTGACAGGGAGGATGGTGGCATCAAGGACTGTAAACACAGAAGGCTGCTCTGCATGATGGGGCTGGCAGTGAGGTTTCATGAAGCCTCTCAGTGCCCATTATCCTCAATAAACCCTTGGGTCAATGCCTTTCGGGAGATTCTCCACAGAGCATCCAGCAGGACCGTGGGAAGTGAATTAATTCTGTGGCAGCAGAAGCCCTGAGCCATAGAAGGCTTGAGAGAAGACACAGCCCCCCAAGACCTCCTGAGAGACAGGGAGGGAAGTGCTGGGTCTCCCACTCACTTAGAAAGGCTACCAGCCAACGTGTGACCCTCAAAAGGCCACAGTGAAGCTCCTATGGAGACATGCATGGCTTGTCCAGGGCTCAGACAGACGTCAGAGGCTAAGCACACAGCAGGACCCATCTTCTGCCCTGCAGCCACCAACTCCTCTGCATGAGCATGGCCTCTGGATCCCCCTTCCCAGGGGCTGGTGGCTGTGGGAGCATCCAGGTGGTGGTGGTGGTGGTGGGAATGTGAGAAATGGCAGCTAACAAGAACATTACTTTACCTTGAACACCCTAAAATGTCTGACACTGGTGGATAATCCAGAACTAGACAAAAGGGATATCTAAAATTTTGGAAAGAAAGGATTGCAAAAAAGATACATAAATGTAGACTCTGCAGCGTCCCCCAACCCATGCCCCCCATGTCCTTCCTTAGGGTCCCAGCCCAACTTTGTTGGGGATTCATCCATTCTATCACTTTTTATTATGAAAACTCAAAGCTCAAGAATACTAATAGTAATGACAGCCCACATTTATTAAATTCCTACCATACCACTAGTCCTTGTCTTCAAATGTTTAAGGTATGAACTCATTCAGCTTACAGTCCTTCGAGGTGCTAAATGCTCTTCTTGGTCCCCACCATACAGATGAGGACCCTGCAGCACATGGGTCACATCACATGCCCAATGGCTGGTTCACCAGCATGCTGCTAAGATATGTGGGGAGGAGAACGAGTCCAGACACCTTGGTCCCAAGGCTCCAGGCCTGCCCATGGCCCTGTGCAGCCCTCCACAGCTCCTCTATTCTTTCATGGCTTTTCTTTCAGAAGCATTGCCATCTAGTACCACACAAGAACCAACGACCCAACACCAAGACCACTACTGAAGTCCCGCTCCTACACAGGGGGTTCAGACTCAATGCAAGATGTGGTCCTGACCCTGATCAAGTTATGATGAACCCTGATGAACATCTGCATGGGTGAAAAAACTCAAGACCTAAAAAATAACCAGAGAATAAATTCTAGAAGAGCTCTGGACATGCAATGAGAACATAGAAAAACGTGGCTTGGAGAAGTGCAAAGGGTCCCTCAGTAACGTGTGGTCAGCACCAGGGAGATGAAGAGGAGTAGCATAGGACAGCCCCCAGAACATCATGGTAGGGAGAGGACACATAAGGAAGCATACACAGACAATGTGATGACAGGCTTCTCCATAGTGTCCAAAGGACAAGGATGGAGGAAGGGGTGTCGGTCCTTCAGGGATGGACTACCTTCAATCAATGACAAAGAAGGTGCTGGGTCTTGTGTAAGCACAGAGAAAATGGGAGGAGAGACCTGGCTGTGCACAGATGAGAGAGCAGGCATGGGCTACAGGGCCATGGAGCTGTGGGTCAGGCAGAAACAAGACCACAGGACCTAAAACCTGGCCCCAAGGAAGAGTCAAGGGAGCTGTGACGACAAAACAGCATGTAGGGATAGTTGTTTCAGCCACGGGCACAAGCAGACTGGCAAGAGCAGCAGCAGGGAGTATGGCCACGAGGGAGCTGGCCCAGTGTACGAGAAGCTGGGTTTGGTGCCCTCTGAGAAGCAGAAATGAAGTTAACTGTGCCTTCTGAGAAAGTAATGACAAAACTTGGTGACCCAGACAGAGCTGATTAAGGCAAATCAAAAAGGATCCCAACCCCTATAAGACAACAATACTAGGTCAGGCCCTCTGGGCTCAGCATCCATCATGAGCTTACTCAGACAGTCCTGCCATGAACCCAGAATGTGACCTGTGAGTCTGAGACTGAGAACCAGAGTGCAGAGAGCTGTCTGCCCTGAGGTGAGCCCTGCAGCTCCAGGAATAAGGATGGTAGGAGAGACTGTTTTGACCATTTCCTTTACCCTGCGTATCTCTTGGTTCTGAATCCTGTGTCACTTTCTCCTATGGTCACACTTTGCCAAATTTGGGTACCAGTGTGGTGCCTGAGTGGTTCAAATGGGCATGGAGAGGACTCTGTGCCAGGTAGGTGCCACACGCAGCAGATGGGCATAAAGATGGCCCAGCTTGGACCCCCAGCTCAGCAAGCATGAGGATCCCAGGGACACATGGCACTCTTAACCCTCCCTGCCCCATTTATATTTCAGTCCAAAATAAACCCCAAAGACTAAGCTGCTCACACTTGCTATTTGAGTTGAAAAACAATTTTAAACAATCTTTCCAAAAGTTGGCTTCCAAGCATCAAATGCTGTCCCTGTCTCCCATATTCACCTCACCCAACCTTCTCCATCTTATAAATCTGCTGCCCAGGCCCCAGAGACTCAGAGAAAACTAGGGGTGGAAAAGGTAAACGTCAAGATGCTCCAGGAAAACAAAGTCTGCTTATTCTGTGACTTGAGGCAGTTTTTATCCAAACTACAGTCATCCATGCCTCATTGTCACAATATTTACTTAATGAGGTTCTTTAAGTTGACTCACTTTTGATTTAAATTTGTTTCCAAATAAGACTCCTTCTAACTGCCAATTTTTTTTAGTGGACACCTTGACCTCATAGAAGGAATCACTAAAATAAACATCAACATCACCACCAAGCACTGCCTGGGACATCCTGCAGCCATCATGGTGTGCCCCCCCCCACCCCTGTGTCCCCACCGAGAACACGACCACTCCTGTGGCACTTTCTCCTGCTCTGCCATACCAGGCCATTCTCCACCAGCCAGGATGCCACCTCTGAGTCCTCGACACTCCATTGTAACACCTCCTTGCTGCATCTGACAACATGACAATTGTCACCTTGAAAACAGACACGCTTGAAAATTCCTCAACCTGACAGAAGATTTCCCACTTACATCTATAAAGTGAAAGCATTCCCAAATGACAGCCACCTTTCCCTCACAGTTGCTGACAAGCCACGGCACGCCCTTCACTCAGCAACGATCCACGATTACTTCTCAGGTAAGGCCAAACACCAACTATTGGAAAATAAACTGTAGCCAGACCACACTCCAGAATGAAGGCCACACTCCATGTGGTGTAACGAGGACAAAGACAGCTCTTCATACACAAAAGGAAGGGGGGCTTCTGAAAATGGGACAAGCCCACAACAAAAGTCACATCTAAACCCTCCTTCAGGGGACACCACTGTCAGTCAGGTGATGGGAGAGACTGCCCACTCATCTTCAGAGAAGCCCTTTGTGCGGCAGCCCTCTCCTGCTGTGGTAAGCCAGTACACTCCACTCTGCTCAATGGCATCCAGCCCCCCACAGCTGTGTCTGACGAGCTGCGGAACCCATGGAGCCAGCTGGGGTGGGCCAGGGCTGTAAAGGTCACAGGAAACCCATTTGATTCTAAGCCTGCGGAGAAAACTCCATGGTTTTATATGAAAATCAGAGGAAGCATATTCTAGAATAACATTCATGTAAGTTTTTAAGAAGATAACACAAGACCTCAGATAAACACCTGTTGTTGGAAAGCACACAGCAGGAAGGGTGTGGAAGGGAAGGGGGCAGCTAGCAAAGAAATAGGGATACACAGGTTACTGAGTCTGAAGGTACAAGAGTCCACCCAGAGGGGACTTGGAACAGGCTGGCAATTCAGCACAGTGGGCTGGAATATACCACCTAGCAAGCAGCAGCTTTCCCACGAGGCAGCAGTGCGGTGGGGACCCTATAGGAGGCCAGAGCAAGACACCAGAGGTGCCCTTAGGGAACACATCTGAGAAACCCCAGGAACTCAAGAAAGACCTGGCAGGGCCCAGGAGGCAGAGGTGACAAGGCAGAGAAAGTTCCCCACGTGGCTTTTCCAGGTAAAAGCAGGGAAGGTATGTGCGTGCTACTTTGGGAGTCTCAAAGAGAGAAGCTTCCAGCCCGCTACATGAGGCCACCTCTCAGGGTGGCATGACCTCGTTGGGTGTGCCCCACAGAGCATGGCCAGGAACATTCCCCACTGTGGACACCAAAACGTGTCTGTTCATCCAGAGGCAAAACTGCTGCCAGCAGAACACCATGTGATGGTGAAGCAATCAAAAAGAAGGTGTCCTCGTTCCCAGGCACCAACCCTACACAGAACAGGACACCCTTGTCCTCAGCATGAGCACACCTGAGAGCCATAGTGGCCCGGGGGCACAGAAGAAGAGGAGCTCCTACCTTGCTGAGCTGCAACAACTGCTCTGGATGTTTCCTCTCGGCCTGCATGGCCCCTGTGAACTCTCCTCTCTCTCTCTCCAGGTCTGACCTCCCACGGATGCTTTCAGGAGTCCCATTCCCCAGAGCTGAGCAAATGAGCATTTTGCTGTCTCTGGAGAGATGCTGACTTAGAAGCCTAACCCTCCTCCCAAGATGCACAGACATCCCCAAATGTTCCTGGGACCAGCACCCTAAATCCACAGCAGGTTTCTGTATGCACCTGTAAAGAACCTGTCAGGATGCACACTGGTGATCTCTGCAGCCCGAGGATCAGATCCACGTCTGGTCCCAAGCATTCAGGAAGGAAGGCAAGTGCCAAAGGCTGAAAGGCATTCATGTCCCACCTTTGAGCCATTTCAGTGTTGAGGAGAACCTGTTAATCACTAACAAAGCCAGAGGAAGAGGAACAGAGACATCATGACTAACTGTTGCCTCTGGGAAGCCAGATGATCCAAACTTTAAAGGGCCAACAAAGCAGTAATTGTCAGAAAAACACGCAGCCCACAGAAAGGAACAGTGAAGAAAGAACACTGAAAACAGCTTGAGGAAATAAAAATGGAATCAGAAAATATATGGAAGAGACAAAAGATAGGGTGTGCAGAGGTTTGGGCTTCAGTAGGTTGGATTACTGATGGACAGCTTTTCACCTGGATGAAGTTATCTGAGACCTGGATCACCACCTCGCATAGACCAATCCCTTCCATATGGACATGTAAGCTGCCCACACCAACCCAGAAGCCACCCGATTTCCCAGTTTCCTCTGGGGAGGGAGCATTTGAAGTCCCCTTGACCCCCAGGACCACCCACAGAGGGCCTGGCTGTCAGGGCTATTTTAGGGGTTGTTCAGTTTGTAAAAAACCTCAGACAGCTCAGAGTTATATAAGAAAAGGTTTCTTTTTTTTTTTTTTTTTTTTCAACGTCTATTTATTTTCGGGACAGAGAGAGACAGAGCATGAACAGAGGAGGGGCAGAGAGAGAGGGAGACACAGAATCGGAAACAGGCTCCAGGCTCTGAGCCATCAGCCCAGAGCCCGACGTGGGGCTCGAACTCCCTACCGCAAGATCGTGACCTGGCTGAAGTCGGACGCCCAACCGACTGCGCCACCCAGGTGCCCCTATAAGAAAAGGTTTCTAAGCCCATGAGGTTGTTACAACAAATAAGGCATTAGGTGGGAAACTGGTACACCAGGGGCCAGACTATAGGCACTGGGTGGTTAAATCTGATTCACTGATTAGCTTGGAGACACAGAGAAAATGCTACAATTAATATCAACCACACTTCACGGACAGGCTATTAACCCCATGTACAGTGCATATGCCTTTTGCTGGAACAATAAACAAAATTCTATGTCCCACAACATTTAAATTAAAACAGAAATTTTTTAATTTGCAAGAAATTGCTGAAATTTGTGGAAAATGGAAGAACGTCAGTATGGAAAAGGACCTTGAACAGAACAGTGGTTCACAAGGAACAAATTGAAATAGGCAGCAGTGGCTGATGCCGGGACAGAGCTTCATGCATCACGCACATTGGCTCCGGGCCCTTAGAGAGGACACTGTACTGGAAGGGCAGCAGTGGGGAGGCCTGGCCCGGCTTTAAATGGAAAGCCTTCCTCCGGCCTGTACTCTTTACCTCTGCCTCGTCATCTGAGTTTTAACATTGTATTGGTCACTACCTCTGGTCAATAAAGTACTCTGTTTCTTCGGAGCCACTGTATTTGAAACAAACAGCTTCCATCAGCCCATGAATGCACATCACATACATCCAACACGGATGGTGCTGCCCCTGCTGCCTAGCCCCTCATCAGCTCCAGGGTCACGTGTCCAGGAAGGGGCCCGCTGTCTCTGGTGAAGGGCTCCGTACAAAACTGAAGAGTTTCAATCCACTGTCAAACAGCCTACTGATATCTGAAGTTGTGTCCCCCCTGGTAAGGTCCGACCACAGGGGTACAAGTCCTCCTCAGAATCCAAGCTCTGTCACCTCATTCGAGATGTTAACTCCAGGAAAACTGCTTCACAGAGCATATGCCAAAGCTTAATTTGTCAGATGGCAACTCCAGATAAATTTCCAAATCTATAAGAACCATAAAATACAAAATGCAGCCACAGAAGGCACAAGGCCACTGCTTCTCAGCAAAAGAAGAGCTGTCTCTTCTTTGGAAGCATCTACCTTTCATTCTGCACATCTGTAAACTACAAACTTGGTCCATACAATCACTGCTAGTGACAAAATTAACCCACAGGCATCATGAAGTTAGTAAATAAAGAGAGTCTCACTAGTTATCTGTTTTAAGGTGATGTGACTTAGCAAAGGCTGTGTGCCTGTGCCATTCTTGATGCCCTGCACACTTCATCTCGCACAAACACATCTGGCTTTAGTTACCTTTTGCCACTCTTGGGAAGGGGAAATAGGTGTGGTTTTTCAGTTATGCAGAATTCAAAGTACAATTATAAAGAGTTAAGGAATTCAATGGTTTATCCATAAACAGTCTTAGAAATTTCTCAACCATTAGGGATAAGGTGATGCTGCAGTCTTGGGGGTTTATCCATCTAAGAAGGCACAGTAGCTGTTGGTGCCAAGGTTCCTGTGCTGTTTTGAAAATGAGCTTGGTGTTCCATTTGCCGGTGAGATGAAAGCAAATTCTGTGCAACTTTCTGACCATCAATACAGTTTTTTACCCCAAGTATTACTGTAGTGCCTGGTACATAGTAGGTGCTCAAAAAAGTGTTCAGTAATGGGGGAGAGAATGCACATTCTCTTATTTCTTGAACTACTGTGACAGCCTTGCCATGAACCCCCAGTGCTGCTGGAGGCCTCCTTCCATCTGAGCACTGTTGAGAACAAGCTCTGGGCTCCAGAACAGTTACATCTGCTCCTGGTGCCAGTGTGTTCTTAAAATCTCTCACCACTTCTATTGACCTGAATTCCTGTAGCAAATCCTAATTCATTTAAACTCATATAAATTCACATGAGCATTACGCACACATTCCATTAAGCAGAAATGCAAATATCATAATATCTTCCTGTTTGCAGATAACCATCGTATCCGTTAACAACGTAAACATGTGTGCCAGAAGAGCGAAACAACCCACCAAAGCAACTCCTCTCAGATGCTCTTTCAGGTCTCCCAAAGGGCAACTGCATCTCTAAATACCCATAAGCCATCAAGGGCCCAAAAAGGCAGCCATCTGTGAGCAGAATCCAAATTGTGCTACTACTTTATATGCTTTTTTATTCTAAGTTCCACTCAGTGGGAAAAGGGAGCCCCACACGGTAGCGTGCTAGCACAATGTTTAAACCATTCACCATTGCCAACACCTTCAGCTTGACACCTTATTCTTTTAAGGTTAATTAGAATTCCAATAGGATACCCATCGAGCATGCATTTCTAATTCATCAAATACGAAGATCTTCCGAGCAAGGCAAATCTGATAAAAACTGACCTTGGCCTCTGAAGACTGGTGCTATAGAGAGCATTTCCCCCTAACTAAATCTTGCCGATGTTTTCTTTCAAAAAGGTACCTCTAAAAAAAGCGTGTTAACTGCAAAAAATCGAGATTAAATACAGATTGAACTGAAATACACACTTGAGACAAGTGCATAATTGAGACCCGATTTCGTCATGCTCCGGCAAGCAAGCAGGCTCTCAACAGCCGGAACGAAGGAACAATTGGATATAATTCTGCTCAGCTCAACCGCACCGAGCAGCCTAATTCCAGGCAGTTGTAGACAAGCTATTGTGTCCTACAGATTAAGGAGGTGTGCTCGGTTTTCAGGAGAGCCTGCCAACCAGCTATATCTGCAACTGGGTGGGATTATTCTCCCCTGCCACCTTTCCTAAAACAGATTATAGTTTGGGTTTTTTCTTCTTTTCACTTTCATGAAGCTTGTAAGGATCAGGAACACTACCTGTGATAACAAAGATAAAACTTAGAAGCAATTTAAAAGGTGAAACAAACAGATTCAAGCACTTGGCTTAGACGCCCACCAATGCTCAACAATCCAGTCACGGTGACAGGCCAACTTTGAATCTGAAGGCATAGCATCATATCAGACACACACACACACACACACACACACACACACACACACACACACTTAGGATACCATATAAAAAGAATCTATTAGCAGGAAGTGGGCCTTGTGAAGTGTGCCTCATTGGTGATACATAATTTTAAGGTTTTTGTATCAGTAGCAGGCACTGAAATGACAGCCAATTATGTGTGCTAGGCACTGCAGGCACATCATCTTATTTATCTGATAAAGCAGACAGGATCCTCTCACTAATAAGAAGGCTCAGAAAAGCTAAACCTTTGCCCAGAGGCACATGGTGAGAAAGTGAGGAACGCAGGATAAATCCACCTGTGCCAGGGCTCCCCACCCCTGTGCTCTACCCCTGTCCTTCTTCCTCACAGGACTCCATGAAGCCCAGGGATCTGCCCTGTCTGCAGCCACATGCACAGGGAATGCAGTGGGCCTTAGTCCCAGGAGGAGAAGCTGATCCTGTGTGCCATGCTCCTGGCTGAGCTGTGGCTGGCCCAGGCACCAGCCCAGGATGCAATGCTGGAAGTGTGTGAGAGTGGTCTAGAGCAAACATAAGGGGAAGAAACCCTCCTTTATGTTATTAAGTCTTGTTGTGAGGATATGATGCCTGAGGCCACTGCAACTATCTTGAGACCCAGTTTGCAGAGAGGGGAAAGTGCTGGGATGGGACCAACATGGCGGCAGAGCAGAAGGATGGATGATTCTGCATCCCTAAGGAGAGAACAGAGCCACCCAGATGGCCATTACAAACCACTCAGATTCCAGATTTACTGTTTATGTCATTTACATAGGGCTGTCTGTGATGTTCTGATATGATGTTCTTTCCTCAGGACCACACACCACTCTGCACAGTTCCTGCTAACTGCCCATAAGACCCAGAGCCTGGGTTTATAAGATGACAGCCTCAAACTGGAAGAGCATTTGCAGCCAGGCAGCAGATGGATCTAAGAAGTGAGTGCTACTTAAGTTTGAGACCATGGTCTCTAATTAACTGGGTCTGTTACAGAGCCAGAGGACTCCTCTAACCAAGAAGCGGTTAGCCCATCAGTCCAAAGCTCACCTTTCTAGTATGCTCCCATACTGTGTGTCTCTGAGCAAGGAAATCTTGGCACTTCTGCTTCCCCATCTCTGTAACTGGCTACCTCACCGAGCTCTAGTACAGAACAGGTGAGATGCACTTCAATCGCCTGACTCAACCCCAGGAATGCACAGACACTCAGTGAACGCCTGGCACACAGCAGGTACTCAATGAATGGTAACTTTAGAATATTCACTAACTGGCCACAAACTGAAACACAACACTGCTGTAAGTCTCAGGGGTGCTGTTTCCACACCCAGCAGCCTGCTGAAAACAGGCCCGAAAAGGACTTCACTGTGACTCATCTGTCATGTCTCCAAAGGCTGGTGTCTGCACTTGTCACCACGGGGACCATAAGTCAACCACTTGTCTGCTGTCCTGTGAGCTGTCTGGCTTTTTTGTGAGGGCCTCCAGGCACTGGGACTTTTCCTCTGGAATCCTTATTACTTCCAAGACCAAACAACAAAAGCCCAATGATACAGCCGAGCAGAACAGAAAGGAATGGAGCCTGAGAACGTATCCTGAATCCAACACTTCCTGGCTCTCTGACTTGGCCATTTTGCCCATATATCAATCCGTCTTGGTTAATTATGCCACCCACCACACCTCACAGGATCATGGAGAACTTTCTATAAATGACATATGCCAAAGTGCCCAGCACATGGTAGGCACTCAGTAATTGTTCAAATAGAAAATCTCAAGCATAAGCTGCCCAAATGCTAACCACTAAAGAACACGCTGACTTGCTTCCAGATACCACAGACACTCTCTGAATTGGCCTCCAGAGAGCTGACCAGCTGGACTGGTTAACTCCCCATCTCCTCCATAGGACGGCCAAAGACACCCAACTCCTTGGAAGGCTCAGCTTGGCCCCCTGCTGGTCCAGGCCCTCACTCTTGCCCAGGGAGGTTTGTGCTTACCTGGAATTCATGGTCTTGAGTCCTAACCATGTTTATGCAAGCGTACTGATAACAAAATGTTATACAAACAAAAGACGTTTTGAACAAAGGAAGTCACTGCTTGGAAAAACACAGTGACTCAGAAACACTCACCAAAGACGGACCACTTTAAAATCGTCAAATTGGGCGTAAACAAAACCATACAACATTAAGTGGGAATTACTTAAAATCTAGAAGGTGCTCCACTCAGAATTCTTAGAAAGTCTCTTTGTTCTCCATTTGAAAATAACAAAAAGTAAACTGTGGCTATGGTTTAAGTCATCTCAGAACTCAAAGACCAGTCCTTAGCCCTGCATCCAAAAAAATGATGAACACATATATATGTTTTTAAAATAAAATGTTTAATAGATATCACTTGTATGATTCTCCAGTTTATTAGGCTTTTCCCACTACAGGTTCTCAGTCACACTGGCTGAGAGATACAGAATTCCAATTTAAACATACCCCAAAGTACTTCAAGATATACAATACAGACAAATCAGCTCCTAACACCTATGTTTTATATCATCAAAAGCATTACCCAATTTTCTACAGTTCTCTAATTTGTGAAAATGCTCTTCCTCTTCACATTCATAGAGTTGTGGATCAATACTGATCCAGTGCCCTCAGGACCCTCCTGAGAGCAGAGGGCAGACTGGTTTCTAATCCCTTCATGTCAGCTCTGTAAAAAGAGCCCATTCTCAGGGCACCTGGGTGGCTCAGTCGGTTAAGCAACTGACTCTTGATTTCTGTTCAAGTCATGATCTCATAGTCATGAGATCAAGCCCCACAGTAGAGCCCTACAACAAGCCCCACATCAGGTTCCGCCCACTGGGCATGGAGCATGCTTAAGATCCTCTCTCTCTCCCTCTCCTCTCCCTTTCCCTTCCCCTCATCAAAAAAAAAAAAAAAAAGAGAGAGAGAGAGAGAGAAGGGGGAGCCCATTCTGGTCTGGTTCACCTGGAATGGTGATTGGCACAGTATAGGTCCACAGTAAATTCTGTGTGTGCCCAAATATAAGGCAAGGGGGTCCCGCCAAAAAGAAATCACTCAAAAAATTGGAATTGTCTCACATTTGGGTTCTTATGAAAGCATATTAAAAAGTACTCTTTAAATTACTCAATTTGGAACTGCAAAACCCTTTTAGGAAAACACGTTTCCCTGAAACACCTGAATGAATGCTAACTGGGGGTACTACAGGGGTCACCTTACACAACTGTAAATACAAAGCAGAAACAAGTTAGGCCAAGAAACTTAGCACACATTGAGCAATTGCAGTAGTTGGACACTTCTGTTAAAACAGGACTTCTCAAAAGATCACTTTAAGAAGCAACACATAACAAGTATTTGCCAACAGGCAAAGAAACCGTGAGTCCTAACCTTAGGCAGCGGGTACTTGTAACCTGGTATAAAATGTCCAGGGGTAGCATAACTACCTGATTCCTAAATGCTTCATCTCAAATGGCTCAGGTGTAAGCAGAGCGAGGAGGTTCTGCTAACCAGGCTAGAGGATTCCAAGTGACCCTACTGATAACCAAAACCCGGACAAAAAAGATGCAGGTGAAGAATGTGGAAAATTGTTTCATGAACTCCAAGGAGAACCAAACAAGAATCAATCCGGTTTATACGTGATGTATTCTCAACGTCTAACTGTATGTAAATACACAATTTAAGCAGACATTTGTTTATCTGCATATCTACAATGTTTACATATCCCAGTTGGCCCAAAAGGTTTGAGGAGCTTCTCACTAGGAAACTTGGAGACTGTCTTTTATTTACAGTCAGCCTGCTACTAAGGCATATATGGTCTTTGCTGAATAATAACCTAAGTGTCCATCTCTTAAGCAACACCCAGCATTTAGCCATGCTATGAGGAGTCAAAGTAATTCCAATAGACAGTAAAGTACCAAAAGCCTACTTGCAAGTAATTTTTAGCTGAAGTCTTTGCCTGCCAAATGTACAGGGTTGTTTAAAGTGAAACAGTATATGCAGGACTTCTGGCTGCCCAAGAAGACTCCCGTTGACTTAAACATCAGTGGGTAAAAAGCCAGAAGATACTATGATCTCCACCTCCATTCTCTGAAAATGATAAAATATAAGACTGGATTTCATTCAGACTCTTCCTGAAACCCAAACTTAGTCCTTATGACGTGGGCCTGTGAAGAAAAGGGTGAGGATTACACTCAGTTAACGCAACAAAAAGAAAGATGCCGTGTTCTAAAGTTTCCTGAAGCTCAGAAAGCCATCATCAGTCTGATTACTACATATTCCTATAAATAAAGTCCACCAAAACCCCCAAAACCCAGCCAACAAAAAATTAACTCCCTGTTACTGTCATTGCTGAAAGTTATAAGCTCAACCTCTTTGACAATTTTTTTTAATGCTACAAATGCCACAGAGTTCCAGGAGCTGCCTCTGGCCTTTCAAATGTCAGAAGTTACCTCCTAACCTCCTGATCAAACACAGTTCACATAAAAATGAGTTGGGAAGACATCTGTAAATATCGACTCATCAAACAATGTCCTAGTGTTTAACTAGAAACATCATTCCAAAAATCATTTAGTTCTCTTAGCAGGAGGAGGGTAACCCGCCCATTCTGCAAATAGACCTTTCAATATAATACCTTAGATGAAAACAGCAAGGACAGGAAGGAAAAGTTTGAAAATGTGGAACAAGCACACTCATAACTATATTTAATCACAATTAAAACCAAAGAAAAACTACTTAACTACTGTCCAGCAGTGATCCCAGGTATAAACATTCCTTGACTATTCTTGAATGCCCATTCTTCCTGATCCATAGGAGAAACACAGTTTGGCAAAGTATGGCATTTAACTCTAAAGCTCAACATCCAAGGGCTTAAATTCCTAACCTCAAAGATGTTGTAGTACTAATTCATATGGTTAGAATTCTCCTAGTTTCCTGGCGTGATACATATTGGAAGAATTATTTCAATGACTTATGAGCCACCAGCTTCTTAAATGGTCAAAAGTAGAGAAATAAGGTTGTGTTTTCTAAAATGAATGATAATTGCAATAGATCAACAATGTGGTTTTTTACCTTTAAATGGTATTTTTCTATATTTAAAGAAAATACAAAACATGAATATCTTGCTTATCACTTAAACCAACATCCCATAACTATCCTCCTGCCTCCATAAAAATAATAGTAGCAGAGCGTGTGAAATGACACCTTCTAAGTAGCTTCTGAAACCAAATCACTGAAGCCCCAAGATAAAATCTTTCACTAAAATAGAAACAGTGAAAAATGCTGTACAATATAGTCGGGAAAAAAATAAAACCTCAAATAATGTCCCACCTGGGAGTGCAACTGTGCCTAAGAGCCCAAGAGAGGACCAGGGTTTCCCGACAGACCAAGTCCAAGAAGGGCTGGGCCAAACATGTCTTCCATTTCCAGGTTAACTTTCCTCCCATTACCTGAAGTTTGTAACTGATGTTCCTCCAACCCCAGTCACACAATTCCCTCTGTCCAATCCCCCCTTGCCAGACAGGCATGCAGGGCCAGAACACAGGAACCACTAAGCACTAACTTTAGGGGCCCGCAGAGGGTGTGCAGAGGGCCAGTCTGAGGGTCCAGGGTAAGAAGACTGTTTCTGTCTTCTTTGATGGGAGGGCCCAGCAAAGTTAAAGGGGGTGGGGGGGGGGGACAGGCCCTGCCAGCAGAGGGACTGGAGGGACTAGAGGTTAGCAGAGGACAGGAAGGTGTGCCCACCCTGGGGGAGGATGAGGTGTCACCACTTATGAACAGGTGGCAAGGTTCCCTAGGACAGCATGCTGTCACAGAGCAAGTGCAGGTGGTGCGAAAAGGGATTCCAAAGAGAGAGGATGGATGGACCATTGGTGCGGACAAGTGGTCCAGAGGGGAGGGAGAACGATGAGGGGGGGTGGGGGTCTAAGAGTTGGCAAGTAGGACTTGAAGGGTTATACTCACAGAGTCCCTGGAGGGAAACAAGGTGGAGAAAGAAGAGCAAGGCGAAGGCCACTGTGAAGCCACCTCTGGTGTCCCCTGCCCTTCATCACTGCCCTCTATACTCACGCGGGCCCCTCCCCCCCCCCCCCCCCACACACACACTGTGGCGCCACACCACGAAGCAGATACCCACCTTTGCCACGGGCGCACTCCTGCCGGTCGCCAGCTCACGCAGGCTGGCGGTGGCGCTGCCCGCCGCGGCAGACAGAAACACCGGGGAGCCCGGGGCGCTGCCCGCCGCGCTGCCCCCTCCACCCGCGAGCGCGGAGGCCGCCCCTGAGCCGGGGCCGGGGCGCGCGGGCGGGCTTCCGCCGGGGCTGGCACCAGCGCGGGGCCGCTGGCGAATGCCGTCCAGCAGGCGCACCAGCAGGATGTTGGCGGGCAGCTCGTCCACGCCGCAGCCGACCAGGATGCGGCACTCGGGGCAGCGCAGCTCGTGGCGCGAGCACACGATGCTCTCCAGACAGCGGCGGCAGAAGGTGTGCTGACACGGCAGCACCTTGGCCGTGGTGTCCAGCCGCTCCAGGCACACCGAGCACTCCAGCAGGTCCAGCAGCGACGACTCGTCCATGTCCTCGCCCGCCGCCGCGGCCGTGGCCGCCGCCCGCCGCCGCCGCCGCTCACCCGGCCTGTCGTCGTCGCCCTCGCTCTGCGCAGCAGCGGCGGCCGCCTTGGACGCGCACAGCCAGGACGCTCCGAGCAGCATGGGGGAGGCGCCGGCGGCGGCCGCGCGCAGCTGCCTAGGTCCCGGGGCCGGAGCGGGGCCCGCCGCAGGCAGCGGGCATCAGGATCGCGCCTGGGCGGCCGCCGAGTAACGGGGCTCCGCCAAGACTTCCTTCACCCCGACTGGCGGCCCGAGGCTCCGGCCGCGGCGATGCAAAGTAGCGCACCGACTGGCCTGCGCGGCAAAGACCGGAGTTCTGGGCCCCGGGAGCCAACTCCCCTCCAGCCGAGCCCACCCAGTCCTTCGGAACGCGGCGCCCGCGGCTGCGAGCTACACCTGTCCCGCCGCTTGTCCACACCGCCCCGCGCGGGGGGTCCAGACACACCACCAGGCACGACACTCAGCGAGCACTGCAATCGGAGTGACCGCCCGCTGCCCGGAGCCCCGCGGCAGGAAGTGCGGGGAGCGGCCGGTCGGGTCCCCGGGGAGGCCTGGGCGCAGCGTGCGCGCTCCCCCGCACAGCTGGTGAGCCGCACCGCCCCCGCGGCGCCTCCATGCGCCCTGGGCCTGCCCGCGAATCCCTGCCCCCAGCGGGTTCCGCCGGACCTTCCTCGTCCCCGGCCGCGAGCACGTGCGCAGGGAGCGCGCAGAGGCCACGGTCAGTGAGGGGCGTAGGAGTGGAGACGCTGCGTCCGCCGGACCTCCCTTAGACTAGGGCGCACGCCAAAAACTAGTCCTGTCCCTTAGGGCACGTCTAGGGCTCCCAGGAACTCCGAGCGCGCCCTCCTGCGCAGGCTCGGCCCTGTCCCCTCCGGGAGCTCCGAGTCTTCCTTCTGGCTCTCCGCGAACCTCAGAGAGGGAGGTTTCCTCCCGACGCTGCGCGAAGGAAAGTTTGGGCGGTGTTATCCCGACTGCCTCCCTCGCCAGCGCCGGCAAGCAGCTTAGGAACAGAGCCAACACCCAGGCATCCTCTTTGACGACTCCCCGGAGCGCTCCCGGTCCGGTCCCCTTTCCAGGCGGCGCAGAAGTGACAAGCCCGGAGCTGCGGGTGTGGGTGCGGGGACGCCCCGCCAAGCAGCAGAGGAAGGCGCTCGGGTTGGCTGAGGCGCCCCGGGGCGGCTCAGACTCCTCCCGGAGGCAGCCCGCCCTCCCCGGAGTCGCTAGTCCGAGGCTGGCGCCGCTGCCCGCCGGACTCACACCCTCGCGCAGGGCACCCGGCTCCGCGCCGCGCCCACTGCGGCGCAGTCTCGCGAACCCCGCTCCAATTTCTCCTCGGGAGACGCAGAGGAAGGGGAATTCGCGCTCTCCCTCCCGACGCCCCGGCTTCTGGGAGCGTCAGAGCAACGGAAGTACGTACCGAGGACCGGGAGCAGCAGGGAAGTTTGGCGGTGGGCTGGGGTCGACCGGGAAGATTCCCTGCAGTGCGCTGCCCCCTCGTGGCCGCTTTGGGTTCCCAGCGCTCTGTGTCCCCCATCTCTCCCAGGGCCAGCACAAACCATGGATCCTGAGCTGGAAGCTCTCACATAGCCAGATAGTTCTTGCCGAAGCTAACATCAGAAGAGGCGCTGAGGGCTCGCCCATCAGTCAGGCTAACCTGTGGTTTGTGAAATTAAGTGTACCTTTTTTGACTTTTTAGGGAGAATGTAATATTTGTTGAGACTTAAATGCCAAGAACGAGTCTATGCATTATTTTATTTAATCCTCTAAAGGGCCCTGTGAGATAATTATTTTAATTTCATTTTGCATGCGAGGGAGATAAGGTTTATAGTTATGAAACCATTGATGCTGAATTTTGTTAATTTTTGTGTTTCCAGAACTTAATACCTACTAAGATCACATTCCATTGGAATATAAATTCTTGATCAACTACATATTTTTCCATTATAATAGCCCCAGTGCCTGGAGCATTTCTTGGTACACAGTGGGTGCTCAATAAATATTTGTGGAATTAATAAAATAAAAGTCTCAGAATCATCACCTAGTGGTGTTTTAAACACCACACATCTTAACATCTCCGTTCCAGGTATGCTGAGCTCATACCAAGTCGCCAGTTCCTAGAAACTTTGCGACCTGCTTTGTGGATGTCTCTCAGTGGTGTGGATTTCAGTATGTATTATTCACATGAGCACTGGCAACTTTGTGAGGTGGACAGCATCTCCGAACACCTGGCTAACAGGAACCTGGGAGCAGACTGCCCAGGAGGCCAGAGGGCAGGTCACAGTGCACAGAACAGCCTTCATGTTTTGACCCTCCCTCAGGAACAACAAAGGGGAATTTTCAAGAGGACCCAGAATGCTTGATTCAAAAGCAGGTGGCATGGACACAGGACACAAGGGGGAACAAGACGGGGAGCCCTCAGACACTAGAAGGGTTTGCAGAGAGCAGGAGCCACCTGTACTCAAATGCCCCAGGTGCATTTGGTAGCAAACAATAGAAATGAAGCCAAGTTTAAATGAGCAGGGTAGACTGAGAATTAGGAGCACCTCACAGGACCCCAGGCTAAGAGCTAGGCCAGCTTACTGCAGGAGTCCCACAGTGTGTCTTGCTCTTCACACTTCTCTATATGATGACATGCTCCTTCCCTCTCTTGTACCAGCTGCCTCCACTTCCCAACCCACAGGATAGGAGACACTGTCAAAGCTCCAGAAGCATTTCATCCAATGGCTTCAGCCACTCGCCAAAGATACTCATCTGATGCTGTCAGGGGCTGGAAGTTTTAAAACCCTACCATCTAGCTTGGCCCAAGTGGTCACTTTCTGGACCAATGTGTGCTGGCCACAGGAGCAGGATCATCTAAAACCTGGCAGCACCCTCAGGAGTCACACAGAAGGAGAGGTGAGAATTTCCAGAACAAGTGGCATGCCAGACAGACCACAGACACATGTGCCAGGGGCCCAGAGCCACCCCTCTGTCCTCAGCTTCCCTCTCTATGGAGACCACACAAGAGCAAGCACAGGGCCACTGAGCCCCACCTTTCTCAGACCTCCTCTATTTCCACTCTACCTCTTCAGCTTCTGCCTTAACCAATTCCCACAGCAAACAGGTTGCAATCCCAAATGTACTTAGAGGCTGTACAGGGCATGGAAATTCATGAAGCGGCATGAAGTGGATGAAGCGATAGAGCATGGTGGGGTCTGCACCTTGCAAAGTGCATAGCTGCTCCTCGGCTCCAGCCAATCACACATTGCCTCGAGGAAACAAGGGCCTAGTATTGCCAGATATTTCTACTTTTCAAGAGAAGTTGGAAGGCCTGCTTTTTATGGGAGATCTCCTGATGTTCAACTGTTGGCAACAAAATAAGTTCTCAAAAAAACACTATATTAGCCAAACAAAATGAATGCATGGCCAAATTGGCCCATAGGCCACCAGTTTGCAGTTTGTGATTGAAGTAGCCAAGTAAAATGTACTACAGTGTAAAGGAATTTAAGGGTGTGAACTAAATAGTTGAAGTATTACAAATACAGTGTTATATTACTCAGTTAAATGTGCACATGTTCAATAAGGCAATTATATAAGTAAATGATTGAGAAGACCTGGCTTAACAGCCACTCACAGGAAAAGATCTTGGGAATTGAGTCGACCACAAGCATAATATGAGCCAACATGAGTCATCAGTGTAGTATGACCGCCTAGAAAAGTAATGAAATCTTATGATGTATTAATGGAAGTTAAAGGATGGAATATGGAAAGAAATAATCCCATCGTGCCTTGGGCTTGTCAGACCTCATTTGCAGAATTACTTTCAATTCTGGGAACCAAATATTAATGGCAGGTGGTAATTGGATCTAGAGGCCTCACCCATAAATTTAGGATGAAGGAAGAGAAGGTGTCTGTCCAAAGAAGAGAAAGCTCAGAGGAAACAGGATGGGTCACTGTATGTCAGGTTTCTGGCTGCCCAAGATCTGAACTCCTTCTTAGATTTGGGCGATTATCCACTTGGTGAAAGTCAGATATTTGTTTTTTTAGCCAGGGTGTAGGGATGTAGCTCAGGCTTTGCTGGTTGAGAGCTAACCGCCCCACCTCCCCGCCCCCAACCCCACCCCCCACCCCCGCCAATGCCCCATGCCCTGAGAGGTAGAAGAAAGGTGGCTGATGCGGCATCATGGAGTTCCAGCTGCAAGGGCAGGTGGGGGCAGATGGCAGGGGCAGGGCCAACCATATTGTATGTTGAGGACAGAGTCAATTGTTGTCACCAGACCCATGCCAGGCATGATTGGCATGGAAAGCCTGGGCTGTGGCCTCCACTACTTTGCCAGTCTTCCTGGTGATCCTATGGATGTCCCAATTTTCCTTAATTAGTTCCTTTTTTTATTATTAAATCAGCCAGAATCCATTTCTGCTGTTTATAACAAGGTATTGTAACTAATATGAATTATTTATTATCAATCAGAAACCAGTGAAGGCCCTCAATATGCAACAATTGTTACCATGCTGAGCAGCTTGGCCTTCATGCTGGAAAGGTATCAAAGTGAGCCATCTGGAGCACTGTTCATTCATTCAATAAATAGTTTCTGTATGTGTTGTACATTAGGTGCTGTGTGAGAGCAGAGCCTGCGGACCAGTACAGGCAATGTGATGCAGTGAGGAGAGACTGTCTCTGGGCTCCTTCAGGCAAGTGACATCACTGCTGTGAACCTCAGTTACTTCTCCTATAAACTAAAAGCCAAAGCATCTCACCTCTTGGGGCACCTGGGTGGCTCAGTCAGTTAAGTGTCTGACTCTGGATTTCAGCTCAGCTCATGATCCCAAGGTTCATGAGTTTGATCCCTGTGGGATTCATTCTCTCTCTCTCTCTCTCTCTCTCTGCCATTATCTCTCAGAATAAATGAGTAAACATTAAAAAAAATTCTAATCTCACCTCTTTAGAGGCTCCTTGAAATCTCTACAATTGAATAAAATGTTAGAAGGGATATTTGTTTTGCCTTGTTATTAGGAAGAAAACTAAAGTGAATTAGAGTTACAGGGAGGCAGGTGTCAGCTAAACATAGAGAAAGACTTTCTAATAAGGTTGAGTTGTCCAACAACAGCATCAGCAGTCTTAGGAAGTAGGATCCCAAAAAGAAAGAATTCAGCCACAAATTATGTCTGTAAAGAATCTCATTAAAGCACCTCTGTTCAGCCCAGCACTACTTCCTTTGGGGAGCCCCCCATCCCTGGTCCACATGACCCTCATAGATGGCTGCTCACTGCACCTGCACCCATGTCCCCAGCAGGCCCGGGGGCTAAGGCTGGCCAATCAGAATCATTCGCCCCTAGAGATGATTAGTCCAGGGTGGCCACATCACTCAGCAGGTCCTGAGATTTGGCATACATATAGATAATAATAGCTCTTGCTAGAGCAGGGATGGGAGTTCATAAAGGAAGCTGTGCCTAAAGCATCCATGTGCCATTATAATCTTGTGTTTGCTTAAGTCAGTTTGGGCTGGGTTTCTGTCACATGCAACCAAGTGAATTTCAACCAAACCACACCATCCTGTGGCTCCCCTGACCCCACCATTAACCTAAGTGCCCAAGTTTAAGACAGAAGCCAACCTTGGAGGCCTCCCCTAACCCAGTCTCTTATATGTACCTAGTCACAAATTTTTTTTCAGCTTCCTAACATCATAATGGATGTGTATGCCCCCAAGTGCCTCCTATATCCCTGTTACTATCTCTAACTGTACCATGGCACTTCTGTCCACAGCCTCTCCTCTTTCCATCCACTGTGGAGTCTTCACTGTGGAACCAGCTTTGCTTCCTGATCAAGGATGCTGCCTCCCCCTACCCCCCACTGGTTTTCCATAGGCTGTGACTCTTCATCTTCCAAGCTCTTTCCCAAACCCATATTTCCTTGCTCATGGGTATAACTTGTGCTGCATCGCTCTGCACCTGTAGAAACCCATCCATCTCACAGACCATTTCCTCCAGGAAGCCCTTCCTAATTGCCTCTCCTGTGAATCTGCTTGGCCCTTTTTTCCTGAATCTTTCATATTCTTCCCTACTTTTATACTTATTTTATAGCAATCTTGTAGCCGTACCAGCCCACAAACTCCTCAAGGGAAAATACTATGTTTTACTGGTCATTAAGACCTGTCAAAAAATGTCCTGAGCAGTGTAGGCATTTAATATATACCTGCAGAGTTGGACTAAACTGAGTTTGAAAGGGCTGAACCAGTTGACCTCTAAATTCCCTCTCACTCCAAGACTATATGAGATCATAACAAATGCTTTTCAGCATCTGAGATCTGGAACTTCTATTGTGCTTTCTTTTTATAAAAAGAAATGAATCCCTCAAAATTAATTTCATATAGTATGTGCTGTATGTGTGAGCATGAAGTCATAACAGCAAGGCTCCTAATAGCTATGGAACTCATGGCTTCTAGTACTTATAATGTCTGCATCTGTAATGCATGGAGAGAAGGCAAGCAGGAGCCACACCCAAACACACCGTCTGCAGGCCTGGGACCCTCCCAACAAACACCTTAGTTTTGACATCAGTTCTCCCTTCTCTGCAAAGCACATAGACTTCACTCCATTCAAAATCTGCCCCTCCAAATCATTATCTATTGTTCTGATTTCCAGAGCAAGCCCTCTGGTATAATTAGCCCTGAGTCTATTATCCATCTATGTGAGCACCCATTCAGTTGGTAGAGCACTGTCCTATGCCCCAGAGAATCAGCAGGCTGATCATAGTCCATCTTCAGGATATGAAGTCTATTTTTGAAGTCAGGCCCCCTACTGAAACATTTTACCATGAAGGACAATGGAAGAGTCAGCCAGGAGCGTTCCAGGGAGGAGGTGTTTCAGTCTCATGGATAGACTCAACTTGCCTGGGATGAAGGAGAGGAGACAACCCTCAAGGGAGAGAGAAGATCATCTATAAGGTCAAAGGTGCAGTGTGAGGAATCAAGAGGAAACCTCACTGGCAGAACAGGGAGCGATGGGTTTGGAGAGGATGTAGTCAAAGACACAGCATGAAAGCACTAGAAAGTCAAAGATTGGTTGGATCCTGAGGGCCCTGAAGAGCCATCAAGTGTCTCTCCCAGGGCATTGCAATGTTTAGAAAGTTGGGCAGCCCTGAAATGCAGTCATCTGGGGCAAGGAGAAATCTGAACCAGGGAGACACAAGATAGGAGCTCATTGGTTAACAGATGACGTAAGGTGCACCTCAACGTGAATGAACTAAATGCCCTTGAATACCTAAAATGGTTAAAATGGTAAGTTTTATGTTAAGCATAATTCACCGTAATTTTAAAAATAGAGATAAAAAATAAAAAATAGCATGGGAGTAGGGGCCCAGGTGCTAAGGACCTTTGGCCCTACAGGAGGATGTGCAACAAACAGATGGAAATACGATAGCTAAACAAGTATGGTCACAGAATGAGAACCAGCTGTTGGCACAGCCCCACACTGACATTGAATCCATGTACTGCCTCCCTTTTACAAGCAAGGAAATTGAGGCAGAGAGAGGATAAGTAACTTGCCCAGGGTCCCACAGCTACCCAGTAGAAGAGTCAGGATTCGCATTCAAAGAGCAGAACTCCGGAATCTCTTTTATATCCACCCAACCCCTGGAGCTCATGAATAAGGCAAGAGCTGAAAATGCACACTTGAAATCAGCAGCTTCTAGGCAGCAGGAAGACCTGGGGGAGGGAGTGCTTTCATCCGTGGAGAAGAGGCGAGGAAAGCTTTCAGAGGGCAGAGCCCTGGGGAGCACTGCACTGCAGGGGAGGTGAGGAAAAGCAACAGAGAGGAACACAGACACTGAGTGGCCATGAGAGTCGGAAAAGAACTGGAAATGGCAGTGAGAGCAAGCGGTCACCCCACTAGTCAGCAAAGGAAAAAAGGCAGGTGTGAAGGTATTACTAACTGGAAACCAAAACTGAAACCTGCAATGTCAACCTGCAAGCTTCAGGAGAGCCACACACATCCACAACTGTCTCTAGTGCCTCCTCCATGCAGCCTGCTATGTCTCCCAGCTAGTGCTGTTGAGCCAAGATTGTGGGCTGCAGAGTCAAACAGGCATAAGGTCAAGCCTCTTTCTATCCCTGTCTGTGCAAGTTACCGAGGCTGCCCAAGCCTGCATATTCAAAGTGAGATGAGTTCAACCTGCTGTATCATTTTGACAGGGGCTTCAGTAAGACAATGTTCATGGGGTGGAGGCTGTCAAGGCTCTGATCACATGTTCTCAACCCTCACTGCCCCAGTCCATTACTAAACTGGGGGTCTCTGCCCTTGGGAGATTTCTGTGACCACATGGAGTCTTCTCTGTTCAAGTGCATGTGACCAGCTCTAAATGCCAGGGTGACCCTCAGCAATGGCAGAGGACAGTTCTCTTGCCCCTTGGGAAGGACAGCCCTACACTGCCTCCCCCAAATCCCCCATGAGTTTAGCTTCGAGTGCCCACAGTGCAACCCTGTTGACTGACCTCCCCCTCTGTGTGTCACGCCCCTGAAGATCTTGTCCAGGACCCTCTCCTAAACATACCTCTTGCCTCCCATCCTTCCCTTGGGATCTGCTTCTGGGGAAAAACCCAAACCAAAGCAGTGTACAATATACCGAGCAAAGGGTGGGCACTCAACAAACGTAAACCCTCTTCACCAAAAGCGTGTTCCCCTCCATTTCCCTTCAAAAGTATATATTTAATCTTCATTTTGATTTTATCCCTCTCTCATGCCACACAGATGCTTTGTCTGCCTTTCCTGAATCAAAGCTCCTTGAGGATCTGGATTTAAGCTTGTATCTTCCCCCACAAGCAAGCACAGTAGGTACTCAGTAAACACTTGTTGAATACATACATAAAAATAAATGCCTCCTCTCACTGGGTAGATGCAGGAGGAAGAAGATCAAGAGGAATCATAGAGACCCTCCCCTGAAAAAGTGAGCCTGGAGGGGCCAATTTAAGGGGCCAGATAACAAGTTTTATTTTAGACACATTAGTTTGAGGTGCTGGCAGGCCAGGGAGGTGCAGATGTCTGGAAGTTAGGGATGTGATTCAGAGCTCCGGAGGGAGATAGAGTTGGGGATGTGAGTCTGGGAGTCATTTTCCTGGAGGTGATGGATGAAGCTTCAATGAAAAGAGCAAGCACGGTTTCTTCCTTGGAACCTGCAAGGAAGAGTTTTTCCCACTTCCTACATGGAGGACAAGGGAGGAACCTGCACCAGGGGGTCTCATCTATCACTCTCAGTTGCTCCTAACACTTTCCATCTGCAGATTCCAAAATGCTTCACAGATGTGATTTAGTGCTACACAAATGTTGCCCTTCCCATTACAGAGAGGGTGACAGGAACATTCTCAAGCTTGCAAAATACATGCCATGCATTTACTTCACTAGAGCAACCGTCCCAGGTCACTACGGTGTAAATGTCATTAGTCCATGTACAGGATATGTTATTGCTCCACAGAAGCTCACTTTTGTTTCTTAATGTTGAGATACCTGGATGCCTGCTTTGCCAGAATTTGAACTACTTTTTATCCTGCATAAACTGCCCCATGTCAGTTGGCACTTTCTTGACTGTAGGTAAGGCAGCAAGGCACCTTCTGTACTGGGAAGAAACACTTGCATGCTCCGACTGGTTATAGACAGGTGAGACAGGTATCTGCTGTACGTGGAAAGTCAGTAGGACTGTTTCTGCGACTTGACAAAAGCTATCCTCCCCACCCCACCTCCCCTGCCCCCCCCCCCCACCATATCTCTAGGTATATAAAGCTGAGAGGTTGTCAGCCAGGAACAGTTCCAGGAACTGGGTTAGCTGACCCATGACCATCAAGACCTAGGTCATCAGACGACCTTCAGTTCTTTTGATGGGGGATTGCTTACACTCTGGGTGGCTTCTCCTTCCAAAGCACTATTCAGTCAAAACGGTATCTTGATGAACTTGATACCGTTTTGATTGAATAGTGCTTTGGAAGGAGAAGCCACCCAGAGTGTAAGCAATCCCCCATCAAAAGAACTGAAGGTCGTCTGATGACCTAGGTCTTGATGGTCATGGGTCAGCTAACCCAGCTGAGCTGGCTGAGGCTAGAAGATCCTTCCTACCAGCATCTTGGAGGGACAATGGGCACATGTGTGAGGGTAACTGAAGAGGTGCAACCTGGGGAGGTGGCCCAAGGAGAGGGACTGGCTGCTGGAATGTCTCATGGTCATCCAGTTACAATTGCCCCTGTTCTGAAAGTGAGTGAGCCCAGACCCCAGACCTGGTGGATCATGCCAAGTGAGCATACACTGGGTTCCCCCTCTTCTCTCCCAAATGAGCAGAGGCAAGGCAACAGCATCCTGAAGGATGCCTGAAGCCAGCAGGGCCACCATGGGGAGCAGAGGCAGCGGGTGCTGGAGGCCTCAGGCAGGCACTTACAGCCTCCGGTTCTCCCACTGCATGTTTAGGAAACAGCCAGCCCCCTTTAGGCTGGTAATTCTTGGACAATGCAGAAGGAGGTCCTGAGACAAATTTTAATCTGCTCAGGTGGAGACTGAAGTGATTACCTGGAACATTAACATCTGAACACGAATTTGTTCAAACTGATGAAATAGATCATTCAATTAAATAAATATCTAAGGCAACGAACATTTTACTCTGATGAGGTATCGCCTTGTTACTGACTATAGTTTCCATAGCACTGTGACAAAAATATTTCAAATTCTTTTTGGGAATTAAAAATAATCCTGCAGTTGTCTGTTTTCTTTCACAGTCTTCAAAAGAATTATAATAAATTCTCTTCTCCAATTTGGAGACATAACACACTTTATTTTAGTTTGGCTCAAGAAATTGGAAAGTACTTAAACTTATATGCATGGTACAGTTATTAAGCTAAAGCACTGCATTGGTAATATGTTCAATACAATAAAGAAAATCCCATATTTAAATTACAGCATAAGCAAAATGAGTAAAAATTTAATATAAAAAAAGCTTCCAGAATAATCATAGCATAATTGACATTGAATAATATTTAATATCTAAATTCATGTCTTGGCAGAAGTACATCCTAAATCATCCAAGGAGAAGTTGTCAATTATAAATAATACTGATGTGTTTTCTAGAAAAATGTGAATCTCTTTACGAAAGATACAGAGCTAAAGTAGAATAATCAATCTCATGAGAAAGAGTAATGGAATCTTTTCACAGATAAAATGATATTTGGCTTCTTTTCAGGAAAGGTTAGAATTCTATTGTGAATTTGCCAAGAGTTGTTTTTATTCTGAACTGTGATGAAATACATAGACATTTCTAGAATAAAATACATATTGAAAATTTACATGTGCCTCAATGGATGTCACTTCCAGAGACTCCAGGGCTGGCAAACCCTTCTTGGCATTTCCTCAGAGCCACCATCAAAACAAAGATCTCAGACATTCCTTGAAAAGCCAGGTCTTAGCCTCAGGTGTGCCTAGGATGATGCCTTCTAGGAAAAGCTTTGTAAAGGCAGCAAAGGTCACTCAGTTACAGAATCATAGAATCAAATTCAGAATGTCCCCTCATTCAGCCTTTATGCCTCATACAACACCCCTGCAGCATGGTGGCCACTCACCTCTGCATGGTCATTGCCAATGACAGACAATATGCCAGCCTCAGTCCACAACCTGGAAAGTCCTTCCACGTACCTGGACTGCATTCACCAATAACTTTTACCTACTTTCCCTGATCTAAGAAACTTGAAATGAATGTGGTCCCTGACCACGTAACTCTAAAAATATTTGAAATTATGGCTTTTTTTTCTTCTAGTAAATCATCTGGCAGACCTGGTGTGAGCTCTGTTGGTGTGCTCACTCTTACCCAGAACAGAAGCAATGTTTGTAGGCCTTATCATAGGGTGTCATAGTGAAATGTTCCAGTTATCCATTGCCATGTAAAAAGCCACTCTGAAATTTAGAGGCTTAAAACAACGGCACCATTTATTCTGTTCACACATCTGTTGTTTGAGCAGGGCTCCACAGGAATAGTGTGTGTCTCCTCCATTCAGTTTGAAGGAGGGGACTAGAGCCAGAAGGCTCACATTCCTGGCTATCAGTGCTGGTTGACTTTTGTGAGGGCTGTCAACCAGATACCTACATGCAGCCTCTCCATGTGGCCTGGGTCCCGAGGTGAGCATCCCCATAGAGCGAGGAGGTGGAAGCTTTGTCACCTCAGAAGTCATGCAGATTGCTTCTGCACCCCATTCATGCAGACAGTCATAAGCAGTAGTCACAACAGTTAGCACAGGTTAAAGAGCTGGCAAAATACACTGCACCTCTTGATGGGAGAGTGACAAGATTTTAGAAGAACATATAAGACTTAAAATATTGCTATAGCCCTTTTACTGGGAAAATACCATCTCTCAAATACAATGGGTTTTCAACCTCATTCTAGAGACGGTTTACTCTGAAATCCTGAAGAAGACGAGAGAGACCCAGGGTAAATGCAGCGGGAGACAGAGTTCATATTTGAGGCTGTACATTTTACTGTTCTGGACTCTGGTTACTACCCTTTGGCACCAATCATAACTTGCTCCCATCCCATGCTGATATTCAACTGCTCAGAGGTGTAATGGGTATGCAGCACCACCCAGTGCTTTAGTGTTCCCACAGCACAGCTGTATTTCAACTGTTCATACAGATAAACCTTTGTAAATACAGATCTACATGTAAGTAATGGGACTTGGATCATTTTGTGTGGCTGAGCTGAGGCCAGTATGTGGAAGGTAGAGGGAAGGGGATGTTGATGTGTGATGGTAGAGGGAAGGGGATGTTGATGTGTGATAAAGGATGGTAATCTATTCATTCAGAAATAGAGTGGACTGTGTTCTAAAGCAGGAAGTTTCTCAGCACAAAAATATTCAAGCAGTAACTGAATCATCATCTGTGAATTAGTTAGGGTAATGCCAGTTGCTGTTATAAACAAATCCCAAATGTTCCATGTCTTAACACAATACAAGTTTGTTTCTGACTCATGTCCAATGTGACCATCCCAGCTGGTAGGGGTGATGATGTGGGTGGTGATGCAGGACCCCACACCTTCCATCGTGCTGCTCTGCCCACTGTAGTGTTCGACCCCTCTGCCTCCAGCTTGAGGACTGTGCCTGACTGACACACAGCATCTCCACCTCCATCCCTAGGTGTGAGCTAGTCACCTAATCTCACCTGGTGCAAGAAGGTATGCATAGCTGCCTCCCAAGACAATTCCACACCATGGAAGAAGAAACCTGAGGTTGTAGTGACCAGCCAACTGGCTCTGACACAGATTGCAAATGGAACTCTTGCACTGGCCAAGAGATTGAGCCCATTAACCATCAAGGTCCCTATGACTCTAAGAGTCTATAATTCTCACAATAGTACATTTAAGTTTTAAGCATTGCCAATACAGGAGTGGAGAGGATATCTCTATCAGTTCCAGGTGTTATTTTGATGAATGATGGTATTGATCAACCCTGTGGCTCTGGGGTAGGACTTGGACAGGAGCCCCCCCATCCCCTGGCCGTCTCTCCGTGCTATAGGTAAGTGATCCCAAGATTAAGGATACGGATATCTTGGAACTCTGCCCAGTTCCAACCATGGTAAATGCCACTCGCCAGTGTTAATGGTTCAGAGTCAATCAGACCTTATTGTAATTTCCAGCATCCTAACTCCATTGTCCCTGGAGCATTCCCACCCACTCACAGTTGTTGCTACTTGCCAGGAAGGCAAGCAATAAATCCTACTTACCAAGTATCCCAGGAGGATAGATACCAGGTGTTATTGGGCAAGTAGGATTTCATTTATAATCCACTTTATGCCTGTTGTACAAAAATGCCTGCATGTATTAGATTCCAACATCCCTACTGTACCTTCTAGACTTTGTTGCAAACAAGACTTGGAGAAACAGGAAGGCAGTTGAAGGGACCCTCCTGGGCTCTTTAGTCTCTGAGAGGAAAGATACTGTGTTGCTTAGCAGAAGTGGCTGGCTTCTATTTTCAGGGTCTATTCTGAACGTTTGTCACAGAGCCAAAGGGAAGGAGGACTGTGGGATTCGTGTGCCCAATTTTCCACGTATGGGGTAGCAGAATTTAAGATCAAAGGTTCTTTTTATAATGATACGAACATAAGGACCATAGAAAAATATAAGAATCATTCTCAAGACTATTATCTTCAGGAAAAGAAAATTGATTCAATGTCTTTTTAAGTTCACCTAATTGCATCAGGATTAGTAGAGCTGAGCCTCTAATCTATTGATACAAGTTAAATATAATTTGCACTCACATTTATGAAGTCTTATTTTGGCTGCAAAGTAAGATGGGATACTAAGCATTCATGTCACGTAAATAGAAAACATATTTTTATTAATCAGCAATGAGTTGCATTTGAAGGAAGCAATTTAATTAAACTTGCAATACAATAAATAACTGGTCATTAGAAACCTATTAGTGCTCTTGGATTTCCTGTGTCTGCTTGCCTTTAAGTAATTGCTTGCCTATACTTACCTATGTTATCTATAATTAAATATAAAAGCCATTTTAAAACACCATTAAGGTCCTGAATTAAATTCACGTTAGCAGCAAAATTCAGAGTCAGAGCACCCATAGAGCTTCTGGGGCTCTGTGCCTGTATTACCCACAAGGGGTTACCCCACACAAGTGGCCCACGCTAAGGAAGATTGCTGGCAAAGAAAAGAGAGCAGTTCTCCACGCTTTTCACGGATAAAATGACAAACCTCCCCAGAAAGCTGTTCTCATTTTTCCAGAGCTCTCTTTCTGTTCATTCATTCATTCATTCCTTTGTTCATTCATTCCGTACACCTGCTGAGGACAGTCAGGCACTTGTTAAGGACACACCACCGATGACCCAGGACTCCTCCCTTCTAATACCGGACACTGACTGCCCAGAACAAATCAGGCACTAAATAAACGTTTATTAAATACATTAAACAAGTGACAAAGTGATGCAAGTTTGAAAAGTAACAGTACACAGTAAGAATTGAGGGCACTTATCCCAACAATATCCTAAACTGCCCAATTATGTCCCAATATGAGGAGGCTGAAATTGCTAAAGCATGGCCCTCCACAGCCCTTTCCTTCTTCCTGGCTGCCGGAGCTCAGCTCTGACCCTGAGGGCCCTCACTGAGGATCTTCCAGGCCAGGTCTTTGGGGGTCTGTGATCCAGAGAGGAAATGGAGGTGTCAGGAGACAGGACAGGGGTGGGTGGGCAAGGACTCAGAGAGGGGCTCTGAGGAGTTGTGAAGGAGCTGTGGTGTACCAGTAGAGTGACCATACCCCTGGTTTGCCGGAGACACTCTCAGCCTATGTGTTTTCTTTCAGTGACTTTGCCCTGTGTTGACTTAGCTAAGCAGGAGCTCTGTTTCCCAGAATTCTTTTTCCTGGATGTTTCTCAGTTAAGGTCCACTCCAGACAGAAGTGTGCAAGGTTTGGAAGGCAGAGGCGAAGAAGCTGCTCTCTTCCTGATGCTGTGATGGTCAGTGGAAGGCCGGGTGCCACCGTGCCCTCACCTCGGTCGAGGAGCTGGCTGTGTCATTGGGGCAGCAGGCCAGCCCCTGCAGCCCCAGCCTGGAACATGGGCAGTGCTGTGCAGATGGGCACAGCTTCTCTTGCAGGCCAATCTTGTGGCTGAGGTTGGAGGTGGTGAGAGACAGGGGTGCGGTTTGTCCTTGCTCTCTCTCTCACGTGACTTTCGGCTTTCCTCCCGATTGCCTGTGTGACAGACCTCTGGCCAGCACCAGATGCTGCACCATCAGCAGTCTCCCTTGTGGGTTCCCACAGTTACATAGGTGTGGCTCCTACGGGGAACCCCTCGTTCTCTATTACTCACTGTGGCTCTGCTTCTGCAACCGAACCCTGACCAGAACACGGGTCCCAGGGCTACTATTATAGCAGTGCACCTCCTGGAGTAGGTGATAACGATGTGTTCACCTAAATATAAATTGTTGGGAAAGGGGGGATTTTTATTTTCTTAATTAAGTTTTTATTTAAGTTCTAATACAGTTAACATATAGTGTTATGCTAGTTTCAGGTGTTCAACACTTCCACGCATCACCCAGTGCTCATCACAAGGGCACTCCCTAATCCCCGTCATCTGTTTCACCCATTTCCCTCCCCCCCCCCCCCCCCCGCCCTCCACCTAACTTCTGGCAACCATCAGTTTGTTCTCTGTAGTTAAAAGCCTGTTTCTTGATTGGTCTTTTTTCCTTTGCTCATTTTTTTTCTTAAATTCCATATAGGAATGAAATCATATTGTATTTGTGTTTCTCTGACTTACTTATTTCACTTAGCATAATGCTCTCTAGCTCCATCCATGTCGTTTCAAGATGGCAAGATTTCATTCTTTTGTACAGCTGAATACGTAGATATATAGATAGATAGATTTCACACCTTCTTTATCCAATTCATCTATCGATGGACACTTGGGCTGCTTCCATTGTTTGGCCATTATAAATAATGCTATGATAAACATTGGGGTGCATGTATCCCTTTGAATTAGTGTTTTTGTATTTGGGGGGCAAATACCTACCAGCACAATTACTGGATTATAGGGTGGTTCTATTTTTAATTTTTTGAGGAATCTCCACACTCTTCCAGAGTGGTTGCACCAGTTTGCGTTCCCACCAACAACAGAGAAAAGGGGGATTTTTAAACAATTGCTGCGGTTGGTGCAGATTAAATATCCCTGTCACAGATTTAAAGGTACAAGAAATTATGTTGAAATTTCTTTTTGTTACTGAGGCTGAGTTTCTCTGATCCACTCTTGTAAAGCCGTGGCTTTACAAGTATAACCATGCTGAGGTAGGAACCATGAAGTAATGTTTGAATAAAGATAAAGGGAGATGTAGAATTGACCTCCAGCAGAAGACAACGTCGGGGCAGAGACACTGCACCACTTCCAGTGATCCTGGAAGTGAGACTGGAGGCTGGGCACCCACCACTGCTGGGCCCACCCAGATACCCCCAACGGTGCCTGGCTTCCTCCATTTTCTTCTTGTTCACTTTGTCCACCTGCCTCAGTTACAGACTGATGGTCTGGACCTGCGCTTGTCCCTGAGAGTACCACTGTAGCCTGCCATCCTCACTTTGTCCTATTCCCTCGGTAGTCACTCAGGTCTTTTTACACTCTAAAAGTCTCTGGCAGCTACAGAAAATGGAGAAGGCCCACAGAACACCTATAAACAGGAGCAGTGGGGAAAGAAACTAAGGGATTAGCATACTTTTTTCAGAAAAAGTGACTAATGTTGGAGGCTGAGTTGACCAACAAGAGAAGATGCTTCCCAAATAGGTACTTTTGCATTTCCAGGTGAGCCACTGTGTTTGAGGACAATTTGGGAGGTTTGCTTAGACACGTTATGACCCAGCATGCTATCTTGTACAAGATATGATCTTATACCAAGGCACAGCACATAACCTCGAACCAAACCAATTGGCTCCTTTACATTCGTAGCTAGTGGTTCATAGGTCCTTCATCTGTGAAATGGGGTAATTACTTCCTTCACGTACTTGTTGCAAAGACTAAAGTTAATGTATGCAAAGCACTTAGAACAGTGTCTGGCTGATGGTAAGCTTTCCATACATGTAACCATTATGTTTACTATTATGTTTCACTGTTATCATTTGTAGGGTCACACAGAGGCTAGGCTTGCCTCCAACCTCTCTCCTTCAGCAGGGAACAGACAGCTGAGAGGTGTGCCAGCAGGCCAGACAGCCCCGCACAGAGTGGCACAGTGCCCCCACAAGGCTGGTGCTCAATAAATGTTAGCCCCCTCTCCTTAGCCATGCAATGAGCTTCGGTATTCTTTTTCAAACTTGTTTCCTGCACCACAGATCACCCCTCTCCTGAGGATTTCATGACACTCTGTGCAGCTTATCCTCCTTTGTCAGTGCCCCACCCCCAATTCCTTTTTTTAGACAAAACAGCTCATTAAATAATTTACCGGAATACTTTGTTCTCTTGTAAGTACTTAGTTGTTTGCATCATTCTGTGTTACTTACCATGTCTTCCAAAATGCAAGGTTCTTACCCAGCTAAGAGAGGAAGAAACACCTTGTAAGAATTCACCTGATAGGCTAAGGGGCCCTCTCTCCAGAGAGGTTCTGCCAGGTGCATTTTGACAGGTGATGGGGTTTTGAGAAAATAGCTCTAGATCTTGAAGATGATTATTCCTAGCTATGGTAGAGTTATGTCAAGGAAGAACAATTTTTAAGTGTTGTTCCCTCCTCATTAAGTTATCTAAGTATTTGGAGATTAAAAGCTAAGGAGAATTTGACAGATTTTCTTTTTTAGATACATTCTGAGATGCTCTTATTTCAGCTTGATTTTTTTCTTATTTTTTTTTTTCTTTTTGTAAGGGACATTCTTTTAGAAATACACTCTGTTACACATTGTGCCATTCTTGAAATTTTTTTTCCTACTACTCTCTACATACTTTAGATTTTTGTTATAATCCTTAGAAATGAGTCTAGAAGCTGAAGGTTGTCAGGCATCCAGCTGGAGGCTGGGGGATGGCCGACTAGGTGGTTCAGACACACAGTCTGAAAGCACCTGGTTAGTCATCTTTTGGATACAAAACTGGGCTCAGTTGATTCTAAGACAGTCTAGAGCGATAAACTGTGTTCTTAAATTTGCCAAAATTCCATCATCAGGCATCACCCTGCTCCTCCTTCTCTAGAGAAACATGTCCTTAGGACTTGCCTGAACTCCTGGTTCATCTGTCCTTTCTCCTGTCATCTTGACCCTGTTTTTACAACAAAGGTCTCCTTTCTTCTCTTTTTTTCACACTTCTGCTTCTGTATTTTCTTGCTTATCATTTTAACGTTGTATCACACAGTAACTACATAAATGGTGTCGATGAATTACCCACATGTTATTGCCAGATTGTCAGTGCAATGGTCAGGAAAGCATTCTTGAGACGGTTGGTGCAACTTAGTAAGTTTATTTAAGTAGCATGACCTGTGGGCAGAAAGGGCTGCACTTTTCCTATTGTATGCTTAGTGCTCAAGGGAGAGGGGATGTGCAGGGAATATTTGATCATAAATGTCTTCTTGGAATTTCTTCTCATAAAACTACTTTCCCACGATTTTTCTGGTGCTTATCATTCAGTTTGATATTAACCACGATTGGTGAGATATACAGGTAGTCATGAGACCTTTAAGAATATAGTAACCAGCACATATTGGATCCTTGTGTAAATATGAAAGCTATATGTCAGCCTTGCAGGCTAACAACAGAACATTTTTCTGCTTCTATCCCTCATCAATATGGGGTTCTTTTAAATCTTTATCAAAGGTAAAACAGGTACAAGTAGTGAATAGCAAAGGCAGCAGCAGCCCCACCCTCCCCCACACCCCCACACTCTGCTTGCAGGGCTCCTCCTGTGCTTCTGACAGGATTCTCCACCATTCTAGCCCACATCCCTACTCTCTTTCCTGACTGTGATCTGAAATAATAGCCAGGATTTGGCCCCTTTGCTCCACTCCACACCCACCTTCTCCTTTGCTGGAGCATTCCTCATTTTGTTTTAGTTCTTCTACTGGTTAGCTGGATGGCATTACATGATTGATTAAATCCCAGCTTGCATTCCCAACAGTGCTGACAATGTGGCCCAGCTCTAGCTTTTGTAAGCTGACGACTGTACAGCCTTACCTTTTTACTGTTGTCTTTGAACTGCGAGTTTCTAGTTCAGCTTCCTCCCCTTCTCTCCCGCCTCCACCCCTGGAATTCCTTATTGTCTCCCCCTTTCCTGCATTATTTGCCTTTATTTTTTTTCAAGCACTGTATCACAAAATGCTTCCTATGTAATTTAACATAGCAACTAAACCTAATTAATTTAACATCATCAACAACGCATAGTTGTCCTTTTAACAGAGAGAAACTCAAATTCTAATTTTGCTATCAGCTGACTTTTGATATTAAAATTCATTTGACTTAATTAAATTCATTCTATCCTAGCCAGTTTGACTACATATTAAAATTTTTTTCCAAAGATTCTTTTTCCATAAACATTCTACAACTTTCTTTTGTGCATTCAGATTTTTTCCTGTTTTTCCTCTTTCTCATTCTAAAATAACCAATGTTACTTTAGGACAGAATTACATTCTTTCCCTTCAACCAAAACATATCTCCATTCCTCATACTTTCTTCCACTTTCCTTGCATATGGAGATGGGTCACTTATTTTTAGTAGCTTCAATTAAGTTTATTAAAATTCATAACCCTTAAAAACTTTAATTTCTGGTGAAAATTGAGAAATAAACAATTATGGACTGTCTCTTCTCTTAGCTTTCTGTAGATTGGAAGATTTATAAATGCTCTGTATAATTTCTGGAAATGCAAGCTTTCTTGTAGTGAATTTGTCGGTGTGACACAGGACATGTTTACTAATAGACCCAAATATCTTTAGTTCCTCTGCAAAAGGAAGCCCGAAATAGATAAACCTATGGTCAGCAATTAATATTTCAATATTTTATATTATCTGCAAATGATCTAGATATTTAATGACTATCCATCATTTAATTTGACTTAGTAAAACTTTAAGGTTTCAGGTTATCAAAAAGACTTCAGAAAACGTTTTAAAAAGTTTGCCTAAAAGTTTTTATCCCACTTATATCTGTTTAGTTCACCTGTTCTCAACAATTATATTTAAATTACTTATGAAAAATCTATTATACCAAGTTATTTTCTTGCTGAAAAATTTTGTAACATAGATCATATGAACTTACTTGACTAATAAACCCAGGAAGAATAAAAGTTGCATGCCAAAATTATATTCATTCTTGATAACATATATGCTTTAATTCAACCAACACATTTAAATTAGCTTTAATACCAAGTATTTTCCCAGATAATGTGAATCTGAAAGGCATTGGGTTAGTTCCTATTATATTTCTGAAAGTCTTAGGAAACTTAACTTATATAAATGCTTAATTTTCTTTAAGCCAATTAAATAGGACTCTTTAGCAAATCAATTTCAGCAATACCATCCAGAGGTAGAAAATATCACACATCTACACCAAATACACGTATTTTACAGTATACACATGCGCACACACACACACACACACACACACACACCTTATAGCTTCAATTCTATAATTTTAGACATGAGATGGACATGATAATGCAAAACTCACTAGATTACAAGAGAGCAGTTCACCTATTCAGATGGCTAAAGCTTTTTCTTCTAATATTTATGGAGAAGATACTTAAGATTTTTCAGTCACCTAAGTTTCAAATAATCTTTCCCCCCTTTTATTTTCCTTCTGATAAGAATTACCTCCCTGAAGGTATTTCAGAGAAATGGCTTGGATAAGAATTCCTGGAGAAACCCAGGTAGAACATTTACATCTCAAAGGCACAGGGAAAGAATACAAGTTCCCACCAGAAAGACTCTAGTTTCCTATGGCCAGAATTTTTACAAACCATATAAGCTTTTTGAGATTAATAGATGAAATTTGGGGATGGGTAAAGAGGATAGTTAGACTTTTTATTGTTTCTGGAACTGCATTTCTGGTTTTGCAACAATTTTTAAGATAAGGACAGTTGCTTTTCATTCTTCAAAGATTTGGGTTGCAATCTAAATGGTTGATCCATCCATCCAACTACATTATCTTCAATGTTCTTTTCTATAACCGGGAGACTTTCTTTTTTTTTTTTAATTTTTTTTAACGTTCATTTATTTTTGGGACAGAGAGAGACAGAGCATGAATGGGCGAGGGGCAGAGAGAGAGGGAGACACAGAATCGGAAGCAGGCTCCAGGCTCTGAGCCATCAGCCCAGAGCCAAACGCGGGGCTCAAACTCATGGACTGCGAGATCATGACCTGAGCTGAAGTCGAACGCTTAACCGACTGAGCCACCCAGGCACCCCCACAGGGAGATTTTCTATTGAAGTGGAAATCAAAAGATGTCTATGTTCTGGATTTAGAGCTGCTTGTCTTCAGAATGCTTTAGTAAATCCTTTTACAAAGGCCTTAGAAGGTTTTCTTTCCCTCTGGGCACATAGTTCATTTTAGCTTGTGAGAGAAGACCTCAAAAAGAAGTTCTTATTAGGTTTTGAATATTAGCTTCCAATCTGGCCAACTTCTGGTCACAGAAGTACTTAAAAATAAGAACCTCAAATATCTTGCCAGGTTTCAGCCAGGACAAATAATAAATATTCCTGGTAGTATTAAACAACCCACTGGCTTCAAGAAGTATCCCCAAAGAGGGTTCAAAAGATATTTTGATTTCTTCTCTCAACCTGGTATTACAGACAGAGATCCAGGAAAGCTGACTCTGGTTAGAATTCTCACCTTACCTGGCTGCTGCCAGTTTTCCCAGGATCCCATCTGCAAGTTCTGTTGTCTACCATAATTTGGCAAAGATTTAAATTACTTTGAATTTTTGGATTCCCTTGGCTATTTAAGGGAATAATGTAGCAGTTTACCAGAAACCCTCAGTCTCATCAACTCTGGGAGACATCTATATGGAAGCCCACCTGGAGAGTAGATATGGGGGCATCTGTAAAGCCAATACCTTAGCAGGTGTTGTTAATAGTTTTGTCCCAAAGTCCTTTCAAAGTGGTCTGCTATGATCATGTGTTCAGTCAGAACAGTGACTTCCCATCCTATGGCCTTTAGTTTGACCTTTGACCAAGGAGTAAAAGACAACTGAAAAGGATTGTCTATATAGCCTTGGATGGTCTTATTTTAAAAGTTCAATGTTTAATAGTCTCTTCAGAATGGAAAGGCAATTCAGACAGAGGTTTACTAGAATGAGTATTATAAAGGATAGAGTGGAGCAGTAGGAGTCCCATCAGCCTTACAGTCTTTTATTTTAAGTACTGCTTATAGCTCTAATTTTTTATTATCCTTTTATAACAAATATTTCCATGAAGCTATTTTGGAATCTTGAAGTCTTTTGGAGGCTTTTGTATACCAATTGAAGTAGGTATGTCATTCAATTTGTTTGATTTGGGAACCCTTGCTTTTAAGTATACTTTAAAAAAAATTTTTTTTCAACGTTTATTTATTTTTGGGACAGAGAGAGACAAAGCATGAACGGGGGAGGGGCAGAGAGAGAGGGAGACACAGAATCGGAAACAGGCTCCAGGCTCTGAGCCATCAGCCCAGAGCCCGACGCGGGGCTCGAACTCACAGACCGCGAGATCATGACCTGGCTGAAGTCAGACGCTTAACCGACTGCACCACCCAGGTGCCCCTAAGTATACTTTTTAAGTGATCTTATCAAATTAGAACATATCCCATAAAGGCCATTGTAACTCCAGCTTGTTTTTAGTATGATTTCACCATTTTGTAGATATCTACAACTGCTGGGTCACAGTTCTTATACATAAAATAAGCAGGTATGCCAGAATGTGGCATACTTGAGTCTCCCATATTTAAGGAGCTCATTTCTTCTAGCTAAGATTTTGGGTCCCTAGGAGCCAAATTAATACCTAAAATGGATGTGTCACTGGGTGGGCATTGTATGAGGTGTTTTACAGTGTACCTTATTGCACAGAAATTTTCTTAAGGTTAGCAGGTGACTTGGTGTCAATCTAACCTGTTCTGTGACCAACTTATCCCAACACAGTAGTCTTTGAGTTAGGTGGTGAGTGCTCCAACAGATTTTTTAAAAATAGGCTCCACACCCAGTGTGGCTCAAACTCATGACCCTGAGATCAAAACCTGAGCTGAGATCAAGAGTTTGACTCTCAACCAACTGATCCACCCAGGCATCAACTGCTCCAGCAGCTTTTAACTGCTTGACCATGCACACCAATTTTGTGGCTTTTGCCTTCCAAGATGCACATTAACAATAGCCTTTACCTCATGTGCTTGTTAATACACCAGCAGTAACCAAGGAGATGTTACCACAGACTGGCCATTAGAAGGCCTTGTGTGCACCACCAGCAGTTCTTGAATCTGGGGAAGGATTCCAAACAAATGGCAAATTTCAGACTAAACCACAGGCATTCTGCTACTAACATGGAGCTGGGGACAGAACCAAGGACTTGGGTTCACAAATGGGGAGTTATGGTCTGAACTACCAGCAGTTCCCTATGCAGAACTGACTATAAAGCCAATTAGATCAGGAGCTTGATGCAAAGGCAGAGGAGCTCAAAATTGAGAGGAAGTTACCCACATCCCTCAGAAATAGTGAGAAAGAGAATGAACTCAAAAGAGTTTTCAGGTACCATGCCTCTGTTTCTTGTTGTCCCTGAAGCTGTTGGAAGTCTTTGTTCCTGCTGCTGCCACCAGTCTGCTAAAAAACAAAGTTCAACTGAGGAAATTTGAAGATCTAGTTGGCCTTATTCAAAGATTCTTGAATCAGGGAGCATCCCACCTAGCAGAAAAGGTGTCCAAAGAACTGTGAAAAATGAAAGGCTTTTATAAGCAGAAGGAAGCAGGACAATAAAGTTTCTAGCAAAAACTTGATTGTTTCAGACAAGGTCACCTTCCTATGAGGGATGGGATGGGTCTACAGGGTGGATTATCTCTATGGTGCTGACCAAGTAGTTCCAGATTGACCAGTTAAAAGGTAGGTTCCTGGGAGAGGCTGAAACTGCAGCTAAGTTAGGTGTTAATTCTTGGTCTGCTGACATGGGACTTAGTACAGTGACTCCACTTGGGACCTATTGTCTTTTTTCAATAGATACAGAAAGCTGGGAAGGACATAGTTCCCACCTTTACAACAACAAAAACATAGGACAATCTAGAACTTCACAATTTTTATTGAACCCCTTAAATATTTGAGGTTGCAAGGCAGCCAATGAACCTAAAATCTCAAAAAAGATATTTCCAAGGAGAGACAAACACTTGTTTACCTGGGGAAGATACCACCCGACACTAGTGAGAAGAATTAGATTAAGATTCTTAATGCATCACTAAAGGCTGAACTGGGGCTGTTCAGTGCCACAGATTTAGGTGACACTTGGATCTACTTAAAGGCTCTTCTCAATTTACCTCACAGTGTAGTAGCACAATGACCGTGAGTTTTCTGAGGAAGGGATACTTGTAATGCTGACCATGGGTGATAAGACAGCAGCCACTGAGAGAAAGGCACAAAATCTACCCAGATCCCTTTCCCCATCCCTTTACAGAACAAAAGCTTTGACTTCCAGGGATAGAGTTTACTGCCCTTCTTGTACTGGTGAAACCCCATTGCAGCTGGGACAAGGGAACAGAAAAAGTCCCCAGCCCTGGTGGATGGCAGGAATATGTTCTGGGCCCAGAACTACAACTGGGGTGGGCAGGACCACTGAAAAGACCACACCACTGAGACCCAGCAACACACTGCATGCCCGAGATCGAGTCTGAATCAAAATAGCAGAGACTTTCACCCTCCACGAGGCCAACAGGTATTGAGAGACAAGTAACAGCTCATGCAAGAACAGGCTGAGAGTGTGGGGAGATAATTTCTCTGAGGCTTAGTCCAAATGGACGACCTAAAGCTAAAGGAGAAGACATTGATTTTTTAAAAACCCTTTGGCAAACCAGGCTCATCCTAAACATAGAATCACACTAAAGGAATTTTAAGTCTGTGGTGCACTAAAAGCAGCCACAGCAACAAGAAATCTCAAACCAAAATCAACTCCTGATTAGACTGACACACCCCCACATGAAAGGCTCAGTGCAAAGAAGGGTTTGTTTATATCAGGAATAAAATCTATGCACCTGTGTCTCTACTGGCTCATACAAATGTCAGGCTTTCAACAAAATATAAGACATACAAAAAATCAAGATAAAAGATGCATATTTCCAAGAGACGAAGTTGATGTATATGACACAGATTTTGGAAGTATCAAACAAATAATTATAATAATTATGATCACTATGGTAAAAGAGCCAGTGGACAAGTTGGAATATGCAATATTGGTGGCTAATTTCAGCAGAGATGAAAACTATCAGAATCAAATGGAAATGATAGAAATGAAAATCACCGTGACAGAGATGAAGAATACCTTCAGCAGGTTCATCACTAGACTCAACACACCTGAGAAAGAATCCATACAAAAGAGGACTATGGAGCAATATCAAATGGCCTAACATATATATATATATATATATATATATGTTATAACATATATATATATATATATATATATATATATATATATATAATAGGTTTCCAGAAGAAGAAGAGAGAGAATGGAGCAGGTAAAATTATTTTTTTTCAATATACGAAATTTATTGTCAAATTGGTTTCCATACAACACCCAGTGCTCATCCCAAAAAGTGCTCTCCTCAATACCCATCACACACCCTCCCCTCCCTCCCACCCTCCATCAACCCTCAGTTTGTTCTCAGTTTATAAGAGTCTCTTATGCTTTGGCTCTCTCCCACTCTAACCTCTTTTTTTTTCCTTCCCCTCCTCCACGGGTTTCTGTTAAGTTTCTCAAGATCCACATAAGAGTGAAAACATATGGTATCTGTCTTTCTCTGTATGAATTATTTCACTTAGCATCACACTCTCCAGTTCCATCCACGTTGCTACAAAAGGGCCATATTTCGTTCTTTCTCATTGCCATGTAGTACTCCATTGTGTATATAAACCACAATTTCTTTATCCATTCATCAGTTGATGGACATTGAGGCTCTTTCCATAATTTGGCTATTGTTGAGAGTGCTGCTATAAACATTGGGGTACAAGTGCCCCTATGCATCAGTACTCCTGTATCCCTTGGATAAATTCCTAGCAGTGCTATTGCTGGGTCATAGGGTAGGTTTTTTTTTTTTAATTTTCTGAGGAACATCCACACTGCTTTCCAGAGTGGCTGCACCAATTTGCATTCCCACCAACAGTGCAAGAGGGTTCCTGTTTGTCCACATCCTCGCCAGCATCTATAGTCTCCTGATTTGTTCATTTTGACCACTCTGACTGGCGTGAGGTGATATCTGAGTGTGGTTTTGATTTGTATTTCCCTGATAAGGAGCGACGTTGAGCATCTTTTCATGTGCCTGTTGGCCATCCGGATGTCTTCTTTAGAGAAGTGTCTATTTATGTTTTCTGCCCATTTCTTCACTGGGTTATTTGTTTTTCAGGTGTGGAGTTTGGTGAGCTCTTTATAGATTTTGGATACTAGCCCTTTGTCCGATATGTCATTTGTAAATATCTTTTCCCATTCCGTTGGTTGCCTTTTAGTTTTGTTGGTTGTTTCCTTTGCTGTGCAGAAGCTTTTTATCTTCATAAGGTCCCAGTAATTCACTTTTGCTTTTAATTCCCTTGCCTTTGGAGATGTGTCGAGTAAGAGATTGCTACGGCTGAGGTCAGAGAGGTCTTTTCCTGCTTTCTCCTCTAGGGTTTTGATGGTTTCCTGTCTCACATTCAAGTCCTTTATCCATTTTGAGTTTATTTTTGTGAATGGTGTGAGAAAGTGGTCTAGTTTCAACCTTCTGCGTGTTGCCATCCAGTTCTCCCAGCACCATTTGTTAAAGAGACTGTCTTTTTTCCATTGGATGTTCTTTCCTGCTTTGTCAAAGATGAGTTGGCCATACGTTTGTGGGTCTAGTTCTGGGGTTTCTATTCTATTCCATTGGTCTATGTGTCTGTTTTTGTGCCAATACCATGCTGTCTTGATGATGACAGCTTTGTAGTAGAGGCTAAAGTCTGGGATTGTGATGCCTCCTGCTTTGGTCTTCTTCTTCAAAATTCCTTTGGCTATTCGGGGCCTTTTGTGGTTCCATATGAATTTTAGGATTGCTTGTTCTAGTTTCGAGAAGAATGCTGGTGCAATTTTGATTGGGATTGCATTGAATGTGTAGATAGCTTTGGGTAGTATTGACATTTTGACAATATTTATTTTTCCAATCCATGAGCAGGGAATGTCTTTCCATTTCTTTAAATCTTCTTCAATTTCCTTCGTAAGCTTTCTATAGTTTTCAGCATACAGATCCTTTACATCTTTGGTTAGATTTATTCCTAGGTATTTTATGCTTCTTGGTGCAATTGTGAATGGGATCAGTTTCTTTATTTGTCTTTCTGTTGCTTCATTGTTAGTGTATAAGAATGCAACTGATTTCTGTACATTGATTTTGTATCCTGCAACTTTGCTGAATTCATGTATCAATTCTAGCAGACTTTTGGTGGAGTCTATCGGATTTTCCATGTATAATATCATGTCATCTGCAAAAAGCGAAAGCTTGACTTCATCTTTGCCAATTTTGATGCCTTTGATTTCCTTTTGTTGTCTGATTGCTGATGCTAGAACTTCCAGCACTATGTTAAACAACAGCGGTGAGAGTGGGCATCCCTGTCGTGTTCCTGATCTCAGGGAAAAAGGTCACAGTTTTTCCCCATTGAGGATGATGTTAGCTGTGGGCTTTTCATAAATGGCTTTTATGATCTTTAAGTATGTTCCTTCTATCCCGACTTTCTCAAGGGTTTTTATTAAGAAAGGGTGCTGGATTTTGTCAAAGGCCTTTTCTGCATCGATTGACAGGATCATATGGTTCTTCTCTTTTTTTTTGTTAATGTGATGTATCACGTTGATTGATTTGCGAATGTTGAACCAGCCCTGCATCCCAGGAATGAATCCCACTTGATCATGGTGAATAATTCTTTTTATATGCTGTTGAATTCGATTTGCTAGTATCTTATTGAGAATTTTTGCATCCATATTCATCAGGGATATTGGCCTGTGGTTCTCTTTTTTTACTGGGTCTCTGTCTGGTTTAGGAATCAAAGTAATACTGGCTTCATAGAATGAGTCTGGAAGTTTTCCTTCCCTTTCTATTTCTTGGAATAGCTTGAGAAGGATAGGTATTATCTCTCTTTTAAACGTCTGGTAGAACTCCTCTGGGAAGCCATCTGGTCCTGGACTCTTATTTGTTGGAAGATTTTTGATAACCGATTCAATTTCTTCGCTGGTTATGGATCTGTTCAAGCTATTTCCTCCTGATTGAGTTTTGGAAGAGTGTGGGTGTTTAGGAATTTGTCCATTTCTTCCAGGTTGTCCAATTTGTTAGCATATATTTTTTCATAGTATTCCCTGATAATTGTTTGTATCTCTGAGGGATTGGTTGTAATAATTCCATTTTCATTCATGATTTTATCTATTTGGGTCATCTCCCTTTTCTTTTTGAGAAGCCTGGCTAGAGGTTTGTCAATTTTGTTTATTTTTTCAAAAAACCAACTCTTGGTTTCGTTGATCTGCTCTACCGTTTTTTTAGATTCTATATTGTTTATTTCTGCTCTGATCTTTATTATTTCTCTTCTTCTGCTGGGTTTAGGCTGCCTTTGCTGTCTGCTTCTATTTCCTTTAGGTGTGCTGTTAGATTTTGTATTTAGGATTTTTCTTGTTTCTTGAAATAGGCCTGGATTGCGATGTATTTTCCTCTCAGGACTGCCTTCGCTGCATCCCAAAGCGTTTGGATTGTTGTATTTTCATTTTCGTTTGTTTCCATATATTTTTACATTCTTCTCTAATTGCCTAGTTGACCCACTCATTCTTTAGTAGGGTGTTCTTTAACCTCCATGCTTTTGGAGGTTTTCCAGACTTTTTCCTGTGGCTGATTTCAAGCTTCATAGCATGGTGGTCTGAAAGTATGCATGGTATAATTTCAATTCTTGTATACTTATGAAGGGCTGTTTTGTGACCCAGTATATGATCTATCTTGGAGAAGGTTCCATGTGCACTCGAGAAGAAAGTATATTCTGTTGCTTTGGGATGCAGAGTTCTAAATATATCTGTCAAGTCCATCTGACCCAATGTATCATTCAGGGCCCTTGTTTCTTTATTGACCATGTGTCTAGATGATCTATCCATTTCTGTAAGTGGAGTGTTAAAGTCCCCTGCAATTACCACATTCTTATCAATAAGGTTGCTTATGTTTGTAATTGTTTTATATATTTGGGGGCTCCAGTATTCGGCGCATAGACATTTATAATTGTTAGCTCTTCCTGGTGGATAGACCCTGTAATTATTATATAATGCCCTTCTTCATCTCTTGTTACAGCCTTTAATTTACAGCCTCGTTTGTCTGATATAAGTATGGCTACTCCAGCTTTCTTTTGGCTTCCAGTAGCATGATAAATAGTTCTCCATCCCCTCACTCTCAATCTAAAGGTGTCCTCAGATCTAAAATGAGTCTCTTGTAGACAGCAAATAGATGGGTCTTTTTTGTTTATCCATTCTTATACCCTATGTCTTTTGGTTGGCGCATTTAGTCCATTTACATTCAGTGTTATTATAGAAAGATACGGGTTTAGAATCATTGTGATGTCTTACGATTTATGCTTGTAGTGATGTCTCTGGTACTTTGTCTCACAGGATCCCCCTTAGGATCTCTTGTAGGGCTGGTTTAGTGGTGACAAATTCCTTCAGTTTTTGTTTGTTTGGGAAGACCATTATCTCTCCTTCTATTCTAAATGACAGACTTGCTGGATAAAGGTTTCTTGGCTGCATATTTTTTTCTGTTCAGCACATTGAAGATCTCGTGCCAATCCTTTCTGGCCTGCCAAGTTTCAGAAGAGAGATCAGTCACGAGTCTTATAGGTCTCCCTTTATATGATAGGGCACGTTTATCCCTAGCTGCTTTCAGAATTTTCTCTTTATCCTTGTGTTTTGCCAGTTTCACTATGGTATGTCATGCAGAAGATCAATTCAAGTTCCGTCTGAAGGGAGTTCTCTGTGCCTCTTGGATTTCAATGTCTTTTTCCTTCCCCAGTTCAGGGAAGTTATCAGCTATTATTTCTTCAAGTACCCCTTCAGCACCTTTCCCTCTCTCTTCCTCTTCTGGGATACCAATTATGCGTATATTATTTCTTTTTAGTGTATCACTTAGTTCTCTAATTTTCCCCTCATACTCCTGGATTTTTTTATCTCTCTTTTTGTCAGCTTCCTCTTTTTCCATAACTTTATCTTCTAGTTCACCTATTCTCTCCTCTGCCTCTTCAATCTGAGCCGTCGTCGTTTCCATTTTGTTTTTCATTTCGTTAAAACTCTTTTCAGCTCCTCGTGACTGTTCCTTAGTCCCTTGATCTCTGTAGCAAGAGATTCTCTGCTGTCCTCTATACTGTTTTCAAGCCCAGCGATTAATTTTATGACTATTATTCTAAATTCACTTTCTGTTATATTATTTAAATCCTTTTTGATCAGTTCATTAGCTGTTGTTATTTCCTGGAGATTCTTCTGAGGGGAATTCTTCCGTTTGGTCATTTTGGATAGTCCCTGAAGTGGTGAGGACCTGCAGGGCACTTCCCCTGTGCTGTGGTGTATAACTGGAGTTGGTGGGCGGGGCCGCAGTCAGTCCTGATGTCTGCCTCCAGCCCACCGCTGGGGCCACAGTCAGACTGGTGTGTGCCTTCTCTTCCCCTCTCCTAGGGGCGGGATTCACTGTGGGGTGGCATGGCCCCTCTGGGTTACTTGCACACTGCCAGGCTTGTGGTGCTGGGGATCTGGCGTATTAGCTGGGGTGGGTAGGCAAGGTGCATGGGGGCAGGAGGGGCAGGCTTAGCTCGCTTCTCCTTAGGTGATCCACTTCATGAGGGGCCGTGTGGTGCGGGAGGGAGTCAGACCCACTGCCTGAGGGGTGGCTCCACAGAAGCACAGCATTGGGTGTTTGGGTGGAGCAAGGAAGTTCCCTGGCAGGAACTGGTTCCCTTTGGGATTTTGGCTGGGGGATGGGCGAGGGAGATGGCGCTGGTGAGCGCCTTTGTTCCCCGCCAAACAGCTCTGTTTCCCAGAGCTCAGCAACTCTCCCTCCCTTTGTCTTCCAGCCTTCCCGCTTTCCGAGCAGAGCTGTTAATTTATGACCGCCCAGATACTAAGTCGTGCTTGCTGTTGGAACACACTCCGTCCGGCCCCTCGCTTTTGCCAGCCAGACTCGGGGGCTTTGCTTGGCTGGCGGGCTGCCCCTCCCCCCAGCTCCCTCCCGCCAGTCCATGCAGCACGCACCGCCTCTCTGCCCTTCCTACCCTCTTCCATGGGCCTCTCATCTGCGCTTGGCTCCGGAGACTCCGTTCTGCTAGTCTTCTGGTGGTTTTCTGGGTTAGTTAGGCAGGTGTAGGTGGAATCTAAGTGATCAGCAGGATGCGCAGTGAGCCCAGCGTCCTCCTACGCTGCCATCTTCCTGAACCTCGGTAAAATTATTTTTTAATAAAAGGCTGAGAATCTTCCTAAATAAATGACAGACACCAAATCACAAATTTAACAATCTTTACCAAGTAAGATAAGTACCAAAACACACATGCACACACATGTGCACCCACACACCCCTAGGTATATCATATTCAAACCATTAAAAATCAAAGGCAAGGAGACTACCTTGAAGGTAGCCAGAGGGAAAATGTCATATTATATACAGAAGAATGAAGATTACAAGGGACTTCTTATCAGGAAACTATACAAACCAAAAGATAACAAGGTGACATCTTTTAAAGTTTTGTGTATAAGTCACAGGTTGACACTACACACAAAATAAATTTAGGATGGATTATAATTCTAAATATGAAATGCAAACAACAAATTTTCTGAAAGGATATCATCTTAACCTTGGAGTGAGCAAAGATTTCTTAAACATTATACAAACATTTTAACCACAAAGGATAAAAATGATAAAACCCATTTAAATTAGGAGCTTCCATTCAGTGTCAGGAGTAGAATCAGTTAAGGGAGGCATGCACCTTGTGAACAAAGTATAATGGAGGAGGAAAACACTCAGTCATCCAGATGATTAATATATATTAATGCAATACATATTTTTAAAGTTTATTTTGAGGGAGAGAGAGAGCGAGAGAGAGCAGGGAAAGGGCAGAGAGAGAGGGAGAGAGGGAGAATGTCTAGCAGGCTCTGCACTGTCAGCACAGAGTCCAATGCAGGGCTTGAACTCACAAACCATGAGATCATGATCTGAGCCAAAATCAAGAGTCAGATGCTTAACTGACTGAGCCACTCACATGCCCCAAATGCAATATTTATTTTTAAAACTCAGAATTAATGCAAAGAGTCTGTGATAGACAAATCATCAAAATTTTTAAATAAAAACAGGATCTGAGTGGATTTCTGGTTTCCAGTTACACATGGAAGGAGTTTGGAAGTTGCCACTCCATCCTAAAAATAAATAAAATCCTGAACATATTTAACAATCAACAAATCTTGCATAAGAAAGAGAAGTGAGGACACAGGGGAAAATGCTGCCCCCAAAATGGAGAGACAGGTGAATACAGGGAGTCACATATTCCTGGAGCAGAGACTCAAGCAGAAACTATCATGGGATCCAGTGCCAGGTAGGAAAACCAGAACTGTAATTGATTAATTACCAGAGGCTCAGTGTGGACAATTCTGAGTTAAAAACTCCAGGGATATCCAGTCACGGAAAGGCCCCACAATATTGTGAAACTTACCACCGGAGTTTGACCAGGTTCTCACAGAAAATATCAAAGTAATATCCCCTTGCGCCTCAGGCAGGAAGAGGGAAAATTGGAGCATTTTGAAAGAACCCAGAGCATTCTATTCTTCTTGACAAGTCCTACCCTCAAGAGAAAGTTGTTAACTGGAGCTTAACCTCCTGGGATATTATCAGAGTCTAATGATCCAGGGGAAGGGAAATACCCAAATCCAGCCCACTCTAGCCATCTCCCACCTAAAGAGAGAGAGGGAAAAAAAACCTGAGAAACACTTGTGAAGTTCACAGTCCGGAAGCACAGCCTCCCTTAAAGACTAGGATTTAATCATAGGACTATAGAAAACTACCACCACTACCACCCCCACACACACAGTTTACCACCACATTACTAAAGACCTCTTTATAGAAGTTCCTTTTACCTGATACATAATATCTAGCTATCAAGAACAAATTACAAGGAATACTAAAAGGCAAGATACACAATTTGAAAAGACCGAGTAAGCATCAGAATAAGATATAGTGGGGACATTGAAATTATTAAACTGGGAATTTAAAATAACTATGATTAGTATGTTAAGGCCCTAATGAATAAAGTGGACTGCATGCAAGAACAGATGAGTAGTAGAAGCAGAGTAATGAAAATCCTGAGAAATAACCAAAAATAAATGTTAGAGATTTAAAAAAACATTATAACAGAAATGAAGAATGCCTTTGACAGGCTCATTAGTAGACTTGACATGACTGAGGAAATAATTTCTGATCTTAAATATATATCAATAGAGGGGCGCCTGGGTGGCGCAGTCGGTTAGGCGTCCGACTTCAGCTAGGTCACGATCTCGCGGTCCGTGAGTTCGAGCCCCGCGTCGGGCTCTGGGCTGATGGCTCAGAGCCTGGAGCCTGTTTCCGATTCTGTGTCTCCCTCTCTCTCTGCCCCTCCCCCATTCATGCTCTGTCTCTCTCTGTCCCAAAAATAAATAAACGTTGAAAAAAAAATTAAAAAAATATATATATATATCAATAGAAACCTCCCAACCATGAAAAACAAAGAGAACACTTAAAAAAAAAGAATATCCAAGGGATGAAATGTGTAACATACATGTAATAAGAATACCAGAAAGGAACAGAAGTAGTGTTTGAAATAATAGCTGATAATTTCCCCAAGTTAATGTCAGACACCAAACCACAGATCCAGGAATCTCAGAGAACATCAAGTAAGATAATACCAGAAAAACTACATCTAGGCATATAATTTTCAAACCACAGAAAATCAAAGATAAAGAAAAAATCCAGAAGGAAGCCAGATGAGGAAAAAACAATCAAAATCTCCCCTGTAGAGAAACAAAGATAAGAATTATATCCAACTTCTCCCCAGAAACCATGCAAGCAAGAAGAGAGTGGAATAGAGTAATTAAGCCATTGCAAGGAAGAAAAACCACCAGCCTAGAATCTGTACCATGAGAAAACATTCTTCAAAAGTAAAAGAGAAATAGACTTTCTCAGACAGACAAAAATTGATGGAGTTTTTCATCAGTGGACCTGCCTTGCAGGAAGTGTCAAGAGTTTTTTAGAGAGAAGGAAAATAATATGTCAGAAACTTGGATATATGTAAGAAAGGAAGAACACTGAAAAAGGAGTAAATGAGGTAAAATAAAAGCTTGCTATTTTTCTTATTCTTAATCTAACAGATAACAATTTATTCAAAATGATAACAGTGTATCCAACTATGTATGCTTATGTATATATCATACATGTATATATATAATATATATAGTATATATTATCTGTATATGCTGATGTATGCTTGTATGTAAGTGAAATGAATGACAGCAATGATAGAAAGGATGGGAGGGAAGAATTAAGATTATTTTGTCATTATAAGGTACCTGTAAAGCAGTGTTGTGTTATTTGAAAGAAGCCTTGGATTGGTTGTAAATGTGTGCTGCAAACTCTAGGGCAACCACTAAAAAAAGGTAAAAAGAAAAGAAAGAAATATATAACAGATATGTTAAGGAGAGAAAATAGAATCATATAAAATGCTTGATTAAAACCACAAAAGGCACAAAAAGAGTGGAAGATTAAAATAGGAACAAAGAACATGGGTAATAAATAGAAAACAGTAACAAGTACAGTAGAGATTAATCGAACTATATCAATAATCACTTTGAATGCCAGTGGTCTAAATGTATCATCAGACAGAGATTGTCAGAGCATATCAAAAAAGAAGACCCAACTATATGTTGTCTATAAGAAACCCACTTTTAGTATAAAGATGCATAGAAATTAAAAGTAAATAAATAGAGAAAAATACACCATGCTAACACTAATCAAAAAGCAGTAGTAGCTATACTAATTTCAGACACACCATATAACAATAGAGATCAATCATCCAAAAAGACATAATAATCCTTAATGTGTATGTACCTAGTAACAGCATCAAAATACACAAGACAAAAGTGATAGAACTGCAGGGAGAAAAAGATGAATCTACTGTTAGAGTTAAAGACTTCAGCATCCCTCTATCAAAAATGGATAGATATAGCACACAGAAAATCAGTAAGGACATACTTGAATTCAACAATATTATCAATCAATGGAATATGATGGACATCTAAAGACTACTTCATCTAAAAACAGCAATATACACATTCTTCTCAAGTTCATATGGAACACTTGCCATGACAGATCACATTCTGGGTCATGAAACACACCTTGACAAAATTAACAGAATAGAAATCATACAATATCTGTTTTCATACCACAATGAGATCAACTAGAAATCAGTAATAGAGAGAGGAGTCAACATGACAGAGAAGTAGGGGGACTCGAAGTTCCCTCATCCCTCAAATACAGCAGGATTGAAACCAGAAGACTGGGAATTCCAGGAATCCAGGCTACAGAGTGATAGAAACATCTCTAGGAGTACACGGGGACAACTCAGCCGTCCATAGGTGCATGATTGCGAATTGGGAGAGATAAAATGGGTAGCATAGGTATGGAGGGGAGGGATCCCCTTTTGTGGAGAGACAAAAGGAATAGAAAGAGAGGATGTGGAAGTGTACGGTTGGATTCAGACTAGAGAAAACCTCTCTGGACCACGGACCGAAGAACAGAAAAAAAAGAGGAAAAAACAATTTCTAACTTGATCCAGGGTTGTGGGCCTTCTCCAGACTGGGGACTGCTACTCTGTGCACCAGGGGAGGAGGGGAGCCAGCCCTGGGCTTGGTAGCGAGCTCAGAGGTGCAGAGAGAATAGTCCCCTCCCTTGAGTGCTGCGGGAAGAAGGTATATAGCCGTTCCAAGGACAAAAGACCCTGCAGGTGCACACCAGCCTGAGGCCTTTTGTTGGCTGGCTGGGCAGAATGGCACTTCCCCAGAACTGGAGTGGATGGAACGCCAACCTTTAAGACATTGGCGTTTGAATCCCAGCTGAGCTTCTGGGAGATTCAGGCGATTGTGGAGCAGGACAACCTGGCCTGCTCGCACCCCCATGGCACTTGAGGATGGCCTGAACAGAGTGGTCTGGGACACCTGGTCAGGGGAGGAGAGACTGGGGTATTGCTGTTTTTCTCCCTATCACCAACAATGTGGGGCTTCAAGAAGCGGATAATGGGCCCACAGTGGAGGCGGGACCTGCCTACACCAAAGCACAACCCTCCATACCTGGTTACTGCATATTTACTGGAGCAAGATTGACACTGACTGAACTTATTTTACATATTTTAATATATGTTTTATATATTTTTATTATATTATTATATTAATATATTATATATTATATATTATATTAATATATATATAATTTTTTCTCTCTTTTCTTCCTCTTATATCTTCCCTTCTCTATTCTGGTTGTTGGTTTGTTTAAGCAGACATTTTAATTTATTCTTTTAGCACCTCTTCTGTATCTCCTTCTTTATTTTCATCTCTCTCTCTCTCTCTGGGTTAAGCTGTGTATTTTCTCTGATTCTCTGTCGGGTCAACTTTTTTTTTCTTTTCTTTTTACTCACCCTGTAATTTCTCTCTTTGTATGGGATATGGCTTCTTCCACTACCACCACCCTTTTTACATTTTTTTCCAGGTTTACTTCAACAAAAAAATCAAAGCACACCTGGTGGAAGGTCCAAACTACCACTTTGAGTAAGGAGATAAAGTAACCAGAGTCACAACAACAGAGAGCATGCAGCACACTCCAAAAACACCTCCTGAAGGGCTAGGCCCTGGACAGCGTTTGACCCCTTTTTAATATAATGCTCTCGGGTGCAGGTCACATAACAAGCTGTTAAAACACATTAAAGACAGAAAACTAGACAAAATGATGAAATGGAAGAATTCTCCTCAAAAGAAATTCCAGGAATAAATGACAGCTAGAAAATTGCTCAAAATCAGATGTAAACAATATATCTGATCAAGAACTTAGAATAATAGTCATAAGATTAAGAGCTAGGCTTGAAAAAAAGCATAGAAGACAGCAAAGAATATTGCTGCAGAGATCAAGGAAGTAATAGTCACAGTGAATTAAGAAATGTTGTAAATGAGGTGCAAAATAAACTAGATACAGTGACAGTGAGAATTGAAGAGGAAGAGAGGAGAATAAGTGAAATAGAAGATAAAATTATGGAAAATGATGAAGCTGAGTACAAGAGAGATAAGAAAATGTTAGATCACGAGGGGAGAATTAGAGAACTAAGTGATTCAATGAATGAATTATTATGTATCATAGGAGTGATAATATCTATATCATAGGAGTTCCAGAAGAAGAGAGAAAGGGGCAGAAGGTTTACTTCAACAAAAAATAGCTGAGAACTTTCACAATCTGGGGAAGGAAGCAGACATCCAAATCCAGGAGGTACAGAGAACTCCCTTCAGATTCAACATGAATAGGTCATCACCACAGCATAGTATAGTGAAACTGGCAAAATACAAAATTAAAGAGAGAATTCTTAAAGCAGCTAGGGAAAAATGGGCCTTAACCTACAAGGGTAGACACATAAGGGTAGTAGCAGGCCTGTCCACTGAAACTTAGCAGGCCAGAAGGGAGTGGAAGGAAATATTCAATGTGCTGAATAGGAAAAATATGCAGCCAAGAATCCTTTATCCAGCAAGGCTGTCATTCAGTATAGAGGGAGAGATAAAGGCTTTCCCAGAGAAACAAAAACTGAAGGAGTTCATGACCACTAAACCATCCCTGAAAGAGATCCTAAGGGGGAGTCTGTGAGTGGAATACTGCAAAGACTACAAAGGACCAGAAACACCATCACAAGCATGAAATCTACAGATAACACAATAGCATTAAATCCATATCTTTCGGGGCACCTGGGTGGCTCAATTGGTTAAACATCCAACTTTGGATCATGTCATGATCTCATGGTTTGTGGGTTTGAGGCCTGCATCGGGCTCTATGCTGACAGCTCAGAGCCTGGAGTCTGCTTCAGATTCTGTATCTCTCTCTCTGCCCCTCCCTTGCTCATGCTCTCTCTCTCTCTCTCTCTCTCTCTCTCAAAAATAAACAAACCTTAAAAATTTTTAAATCCATATCTTTCAATAATAACTCTGAATTAGGACTAAATGCCCCAATAAAAAGATATAGGGTATCAGAATGGATTAAAAACCAGGATCCATCTATATGCTATCTACAAGAGACTAATTTCAGACCTGAGAACCTTAAGATTGAAAGGGGTTGGAGATCCATCTATCATTCTACTGGAAGTCAAAAGAAAGCTGGAGTAGCTATACTTACATCAGACAAACTAGATTTTAAACTAAAGGCTGTAGCAAGAGAAAATGAAGGGCATTATATCATAATTACAGAGTCTATCCATCAAGAAGAGCTAACAATTGTAAATATTTATGCCCCTCAACTTGAAACACCCAAATATATAAATCATTTAATCATAAACATAAGCAATCTTATTGATAAGGATATGGTAATTGCAGGGGACATTTTTTAAATTTTTTAAATGTTTATTTTTTAGAGAGAGAGAGAGACAGAGACAGAGTGCAAGTGGGAGAGGGTCAGAGAGAGGAGACACAGAATCTGAAGCAGGCTCCAGGCTCTGAGCTGTCAGTGCAGAGCCCAACACTTGGCTTGAACCCATGAACTGTGAGATCATGACCTGAGCTGAAGTCCAGTGCTTAACTAACTGAGCCACCCAGGCACCCCTGCAGGGCACTTTAATACTCCACTTAAAATAATGAACAGATCATTTAGACAGAAAATCAATAAATAAACAGTGGCCCTGAATGATACATTGGACCAGATGGACTTGACAGATATATTCAGAACTTCTCAACCAAAAGCATCAGTATACACATTCTTCTCAAGTGCACATGGAACATTCTCCAAGATAGATCACATACTGGGTCACAAAACAGCCCTCAATAAATATAAAAGAATTGAGATCATACCATGCATATTTTTAGATGACAATGCTATCAAACTTAAAATCAACCACAAGAAAAAAATTTGGAAATCCTCCAAATGCATGGAGGTTAAAGAACATCCTACTAAAGAATGAATGGATAAATTTAAAAAATTTATGGAAGCAAATGAAGATGAAAACATGACAGTCCAAACCCTTTGGGATGCAGCAAAGGCAGTCCTAAGAGGAAAATACATTGCAATCCAGGCCTATCTCAAGAAACAAGAAAAATCCCAAATACAAAATCTAACAGCACACCTAAAGGAATTGGAAGCAGAACAGCAAAGAAACCCCAAGGCCAGCAGAAGAAGAGAAATAATAAAGACTAGAGCAGAAATAAACTATATAGAATAAAAAAAAAACCGCAGCAGAACACATCAATCTAAGAGCTATTTTTTGAAAAAATAAACAAAATTGATAAAACTCTAGCCAGACTTCTCAAAAAGAAAAGAGAGATGACCCAAATAGATAAAATCATGAATGAAATTGGACTTATCACAACGAATCCCTCAGAAATACAACTATTGGGGCACCTGGGTGGCTCAGTCAGTTGAGTGTCTGACTTTGGCTCAGGTCATGATCTCACAGTCCATGAGATCGAGCCCATGTTGGGACTCTGTGTTGACAGCTCAGAGCCCAGAGCCCACTTTGGATTCTGTGTCTCCCTCTCCCTCTCTCTCTGCACCTCTCCCGCTCGTACTATGTCTGCCTCTTCTCTCTCAAAAATAAACATTAAAAAAATTTTCTAAAAAGAAATACAAACAACTGTCAGAGAATAGTATGAAAAATTGTATGCCAACAAACTGGACAACCTGGAAGAAATAGACAAATTCCTAGACACCCACACACTACCAAAACAAATGGGAAGAAATAGAAGATTTGAACGACCCATAACCAGCAAAGAAATTGAATCAGTTACCAAAAATCTCCCAACAAATAAGAGTCCTGAGACAGATGGCTTCCCAGGAGAATTCTACCAGACATTTAAATCAGAGTTAATACCTATCCTTCTCAAGTTGTTCCAAAAAATAGAAATGGAAGGAAAGCTTCCAGACTCAAGACAACATTACCTTGATTCCCAAATCAGTCAGAGATCCCAGTAAAAAGGAGAATTGTAGGCCAATATCTCTGATGAACACGGATGCAAAAATTCTCAACAAGATAGAGCAAATTGAATTCAACAGTATATTAAAATAATCTTTCACCATGATCAAATGGCATCCATTCCTGGGCTGCAGGGCCGGTTCAATATTCTCAAATCAATCAATATGATACATCACATTAATAGAAGAAAGGATAAGAACCATATGATCCTGTCAATAGATGCAGAAAAAGAATTTACAAAATTCATCATCCTTTCTTAATAAAAACCCTCAAGACAGGATAGAAAAAACACAACTTAACATCATAAGAGCCATGTATGAAAAGCCCACAGCTAATATCATCCTCAATGGGGAAAAACTGAGAGCGTTCCTCCTGAGATCAGTGACACTACAGAGATATCCACTCTCACCACTGTCATTTTAACATAATGTTGGAAGTTCTAGCCTCAGCAATCAGACAACAAAATGAAAAGGCATCCAAAATGGCAAAGAAGTAAAACTTTCACTTTTCACAGATGACATGATACTCTATATGGAAAACCTGAAAGATTACACCAAAATCCTGCTAGAAGTGATCCATGAATTCAGAAATGTTGCAGGATATATAATCAATGTACAGAAATCATTTCCATTTCTATGTACCATTAATGAAGCAACAGAAAGAGAAATCAAGAAATTGATTCCATTTATAATTGCACCAAGAACCACAAAATACCTATGAATGAACCTAACTAAAGAGGTAAAAGATCTGTATGCTGAAAACTATAGTTTCCTTGAAAACAAGGAAATTGAAGAAGACACAAAGAAATGGAAAACATTCCATGCTCCTGGATTGGAAGAACAAATATTGTTAAAATGTCAATACTACCCAAAGAAATCTACACATTCAATGCAATCCCAATTAAAATTACACCAGAGCTAGAACAAACAATCCTAAAATTTATAGGAACCGCAAAAGACCCTGAAAAGCCAAAGTAATGTTAAAAAGAAAATCAAAGCAGGAGGCATCACAATCCCAGACGTTAGCCCCTACTACAAACCTGTAATAATCATGACAATGTGGTATTGGCACAAAAACAGACACATAGACCAATGGAATAGAATAGAGAACCCAGAAATGGACCCACAAATGTATGGCCAACTAATCTCTGACAAAGCAGGAAAGAGTATCCAATGGAAAAAAGACAGTCTTTTTAGCAAATGGTGCTGGGAGAACTAGACAGTGACATGCAGAAGAATGAAACTGGACCACCTTCTCACACCATACATGAAAATAAACTCAAAATGGATGAAAGACCTAAATGTGAGACAGGAAACCATCAAAACCCTAGAAGAGAAAACAGGCAACAACCTCTTCGACCTCACCACAGCCACTTCGTACTCAACATGTCTCTGAAGGGAAGGGAAATAAAAGCAAAAATGAACTATTGGAACCTCACCAAGATAAAAAGCTTCTGCACTGCAAAAAAAAAAAAAAAAAAAAAAACAATCAACAAAACTAAAAAGCAACCAATGAAATGGGAGAAGACATTTGCAAATGAGATATCAGATAAAGTGGTAGTATCCAAAATCTATAAAGAATTTGCCAAACTCAACACCCAAAAAACAAATAATCTGGTGAAGAAATGGGCAGAGGACATGAATAGATACTTTTCCAAAGAGGACATCCAGATGGCTAACAGACACATGAAAAGATGCTCAACATCACTCATCATCAGGGGAATACACATCAAAACTACATTGAGATATCATCTCACACTTGTCAGAGTGACTAAAATTAACAACTCAGGCAACAACAGATATGGGCAAGGATGTGGAGAAATGGGAACCCTCTTGCACTGTTGGTGGGAATGCAAACTGGTTCAGCCATTCTGTAAAAAAGTGTGGAGTTTCCTCAAAAAATTAAAAACAGAATTACCCTATGACTCAGCAATAGCACTACTAGGAATTTATCCAAAGGATAAAGAAGTGCTGATCCATAGGGGCATATGTACCCCAATGTTTATAGCAGTGCTATCAACAGTAGCCAAATTATGGAAAGAGCCCAAATGTCCATCAACTGATGATGGATAAAGAAGATGTAGTTTATATGTACAATGGAATACAACCTGGCAATGAGAAATAATGAAATCTTGCCATTTGCAACAAGATGGATGGAACTGGAGGGTATTATGCTAAGTGAAATAAGTCAGTCAGAGAAAGACAGGTATCATATGTTTTCACTCAAGTGTGGAATTTCAGAAACTTAACAGAAGACCACGGGGGAAGGGAAAAGGAAAAAATAGTTTCAAACAGAGAGGGAGGCAAACAATAAGAGACTCTTAAATACAGAGAACAAACTGAGGCTTGATGGGGGGAGGGTAGGGGAGCGTAGAAAATGGGTGATGGGCATTGAGGAAGGCACTTGTTGGGATGAGCACCGGGTGTTGTATGTAAGCAATGAATCATGGGATTCTACTCTCGAAGCCTAGAACACCCTGTATACACTGTATGTTAGCTAACTTGACAATAAATTATATTAAAAAAAATAAAAAATAAAAACCCTTTCAAAAATATGAATAAATAAATAAATAAACTTAAAAAAAAGAAATCAATAACAGGAAGATAGCTGCAAAATCCGCAAATGCATAGATTAAACTACTCCACTTCAAGACTTACTATAGAGCTACAGTAAGTAATAGTGTGGTATTGGTGAAAGAATAGACAAATAGATCAATGAAATGGAAGAGACAGCCCAGAAATAGACCCATATGAATATAGTCAACTGATCTTTGACAGAGGAGCAAAGTCAATTCAATGGAAAAGAAAGATATGAACAGCCCCAACAAGTGTGCAGTCAGAGTGGCAAGTGAAGAATGCATTTCCCAGAACAGTGGAGTGGTGACAAGACCTGACACTTAAATCTTTGCTGCTCACAGGTGTTTTCTCCAACAGCATCACTGACATCGCCTGGCAGGCGTCTGATGAAATCAAGGGTCTCCATCCTGGGAAATACAGGAACAGAATCTGCACTTTACCTAGGTCACAGCAGAACCACTCAGTGTTCACAGAAGGCTGAAAAGCCAGAGACTGGCTTCAGCTGATCCTAGCTCAGTGGGTCCCAGGGTCCATCACCTTCCAACATGGGGCCTCTGGCAAGTTTCCAACCTGGGCTTTGTCTATAAAATAGAATGACATCCTGCCTCCCAGAGGTGTTTGGAGAATTAAATGAGATCACATATTTAAAACGACTTTGCACAGCATCTTCCTGCATCTGAGAGTTCAGGAATCCTGTCAACAGTAGGAATGAACAACTGTGTTTAAAATTAAAATTTAAAACAGATACTTGCACATCCATGTTTGTAGCAGCATTATTCACAATAGCCAAAGAATGGATGCACTCAAGTGTCCATTGACAGATGAATGGATAAACAAAATGTGATATATGCATACAATGGAATATTATTCAGCCTTAAAAAGAGAGGAAATTCTGACAAGCGCTACAGCATGGGTGAACCTCGAGGACATGTACTAAGTGAAATAAGCCAGACACAAAAGGACACTGTGTGATTCCACTTATACTTGGTAGTAGGGTTCATCAAATTCAGATACTGGCTGCAAGGGGCTGGGTAGAGAAAGGAATGGAGAATTAGTGTTTGATGGGTATAGAGTTTCAGTTCAGGATGATGAGAAAGTCTGGGAGATGGATGGTGGGGATGGTTCCACCACAATGTGAATGTACTTAATGCCACTGAACTTTACACAAGAATGGGTTAAAAATAGTAAATTTTGTTATGTGTGCTTTACCACAATAAAAAAAAATGATGATCCGATCACTGACATGCCTACACTGTGGAGTGCAAAACCAGGAGCAGAGCTGTTCAGCCCCAGGACCAGAACAGCTCTTCTCAGCTGAACTGGGGCTGCCTGAGGCAGCAAGGTCCTTCCTGGCAGTGAATGTCCTCTTTCTCCTGCCCACAGTCATGCGTGAGTTCACTGTGGTTCAGATGCTCCCACTGGACCATCTCAGCTGATGGAGATGCTACCACAGTTCTGAGGACAGTCAGAGACAGAGCTTCTGTCTAGTGGGAAACACTTGGAAAATCCCTGAATCCACCTTTTCCCCTTTTAAAATTGAGGACATTTTTTGGCCTTGAGCTATGTGGATTCTCTTATTCTTTTGAATGTCTTTACCCACCTGGCATGAGGCAGATGTGTGTGTTGTTTAACAAGACCCCAGGTGGTTGTTACATGCTCCCAAGTGAAAACAACTACTTTATTATTGCCCAGAGGTGGCTGGCTCTGGTTCATGTATTGTCACTGGCAAATTTCTCCCAGAATGCTGGACTCTAACTTGCCTAGATCTGTAAAGGTAAATTCACTCTGCAACTATCTTCTCTTCTACTTTAGGCTTCAATTTCCTCTCTAACAGTGACCCTTCTGTCCTTCATCATTTTGATATCAAGCCCCTGGATAAAGAAAGCAAACAAAACATGGGCAGGGTCCTGTTGTGTTCATACTGCTGTCTTCTGATGAGGAGTAGTGGGTCCTAGACATTCCTCCTCATCCTAAGAATGAGGAGAGCCTTCTTGTATTTTCCTGAACAGTTATACAAGCCTCTGTTCATTCTAACCTTGAATCCCCCTGGCATGATTCTGATAAAATCTGGGTCACTCCACCGCCCCTCACCTCTGCAGGAAGCAGAAATGATAAGCCACACTCTTTTTAGACTCCCTCAGGGACAGCAATGTCACAGACAACCTCAGCCTGGTCTCAGGCCAACTCCTCTTGTAGAAAGCTCTAGGAATTTGAGGCACTAGGAGCTCTGCTCTGTCTGGTTTTTTATATCAATAACATCCCTTGCCTAAAGCAACAACATCTGTCTTGTGTTTCTCTGAAAGATTCACAGCTGCTATCAGGAAACTCAGTGAGTGCCACTGGCTTTACAGGTGCCATTTTTCATTTTAAAGTAAATCTTAGTTCTTCAGTCGCCACATTTTTGCCACCCTCTGACCAATGTGAAGGTTTTCCTCAATGCTTTTAAGGTATCAACATCCCGGATGAGTTTGGTTGATATCAACCTGAAGTTAATTAGAACTCTAAAGAAATAAGGGCACACTGGCACCTAGCTAGTTCATATTGTTCTCCATCAGAGAAAGAAGGAGCGTCTTTACGGGGTGACAGAAAAAGCCACAGGTTGGAACTTACTGGGGAGCAAAGCTGTACCAGGAACTTAACTACTACTAAAGGTCCACAAAGATCCACTTTGCAATCAGTCTGCAGTAGTTCTAGGCCACCTGGAGGGGAAGGAAGTGTGGCACAAAGCGTTAAGATCAGTGGGAAAAAAAGGTAAAACATGACATCACTGCAAACCACTAATCTTGCCAGTACTTTTGCTATGAGGCTGAATTATCTACTGGACAAGGGTGGGGTTTTGGTTTGGGGTTTGGTTTTGGGGAGCGCGCAATAGTAGGCAGGAAAGAAAGAACACTGAGGAAATTGAAAATATTTTGGGAAAACTGCTGAGGAAGGGAGGCAGTGAGGCTGGTGAAAAGGAACGCCATGGTGAGCAGTGCTGGTAGGAAAGTACAATGATTCAGCCACGATGGAAAACAGTAGGGCACTTCCTCAAAATATGCAACATAAATTACCAAATGATCCAGCAAATCCACTCCTGGGTATATACCCAAAATAACTGACAGCAGGATCTTGAAAATGTAATTATATACCTATGTTTGTACCAGCATTGTTCACAAGAGCCAAAAGACGGAAGCAACTCCAGTGTTCACTGATGGATGAATGGATAAACAAAACGTGATACACAAACACAATGGAATATTATTCAGCCTTGACAAGGGAGGAAGTCCCGACACATGCTACAACGTGGATGAAACTTGAGGACATGTACTAAGTGAAATAAGCCAGACACAAAAGGAAAAACACTGTATGATTCCACTTATAACGAAGTCCCTAGAGTTGTCACATTTCCAGAGACAGTAGAATGGTGGTTGTCAGGGACTGGGGATGAGAGTTAGTGGATGATGAGTACAGTTTCTGGTTGGATGGTGAAAATAAGTTCTGGAGATGCGGTGCTGAAGACTGCATAGCAATATGAACTGTATTCTTAAAAATGGTGAAAATGAGAAATTGTACATTATGTTTGTTTTATCAAAAGAAAACAACATTAATTTTATAAAGGACAGCCATGGAGCACTGGCAGCTGACTAAGGTTGGGAGTCATCAGCTCAGTTCAGATCTGCTATCTGAAAAGAAATCTGAAGTTCTGTGCCCCTTGACAGGTGCAACAGTCCTCCCCCAACTCACTCGTCTGTGCCTCCAGCTGTATTCTATCCTCCGGGTGACACTCCAGTGGCTGAGTGGCCTGCAGTCCCAGTGCCTTTCAGTTTTCCTTGTCTTTGCTTTGTTCATGCTCTCCTCTCTGCCTGGAATTTCTGCCTGCTATGCAGATAATTCCCAGTCCTTTGCAATCCCCTTCTCCAGGAAGCCTCCCCCTTTAGCCCACTTGGGCCCAATCTGTATCTTGGCTGTGTCTACACCTAAAGGTTTGGGGTGTGTGTGTGTGTGTGTGTGTGTGTGTATTTGTCTCCCCTTGCATGAATTCAGGGGCAGGGCCTTATCCATCTTTGTACACCTGGCACAAAGCACAGTAATAGTTCCACTGATACTTAGTGAGTGACAATGAAATTACAAATGAGTAAAAATTCTCATTTCCAAATGAGTAAATTTAGACCCTTATGCACATCTATTTCTATTTCTTTCTTTTCCTACCCTCCTCCATGTGGGATGTATGATATGAGAGGCAAACCTGTTCCCTCTTCCCTATGACATTGTCGCTAAATCCTTCATTCCTCGCTAATGCCTGTTGTGTGATTGGATCATCTGATCTCTGTGTTATATGGTTATACTAGAAACTTGCCCTTCTCTGGATATTTAGGAAGGTCATTCACCCGTTTACCCAAGACAGTCCAGTTTTAGCTTGTTGCTCCATGCTAATTGTTAATAGCACCACCTTTAACTCTCAAAAGGGTCCTAGTTTAGGTAATAAATTACATGGACACCCTACCACCATGTTGTCTAGCTTCATGCCATTGTGCCTCACTTCTTGATGAAGACTTCCCACCTCATTCACCCCTTAATTACCTTTGTAGTAAAGACAATATCCTCAAGGCTCAGTACACAGGTCATCATATCAGTCATGATTTTTAGTCCAAACAGAAGAATCCACTCTGTCCAGAGTCAAAGTAGAAAATTAATTCATTAAAGGGTTTCACACTGCTTTCAAATCTCCAGTAGGGCCAGACATACAGACGCTGAAGTTGGACAGCCAAGGATAATACCAACCACACCTGCTTCCTCCCTCAGCAAAAATAATAAATAAATAATAAATAAATAAATATAAATAAATAAAAAATCACTGCAGCCAACACCTCTCAACACCTCTAAGACTTGCGGTTTCATTACAGGAGCTCTCCCTGGTTAACTCCAGAGAACTGATACTTCAGCCACCAGACTTGCAGAACAACAGTCAGAATGGGAATGCTTATGTAGATCTTATCATGTGCCAAGCATGGTTGTAAGTGCTTTCCGTGTATCCACGTAGTAGCTGATAACTCCTATGAGGTAGTGCTATTATTATTCCCATTCCATGACTGGAGAAACTGAGGCATGGAGAGGTAAGGTAACTCTGACCCCACACTTCCTCCCTCCAGAAGATAGATGTCCCTGCCTGTAGCCCCCTCCTCATGTGGCTCACTTCTGAATCCAAGTTCAAGTCCCAATCTATATCTCATGGTCAGAACCTAGTCAGTCACTTTCCAGTGCCTGCAGGAAGGTCTGCAGTTGCAAGACTTCAGGAAGATGGGACTCAGAATGAAGTGAGAGCACTCAGAGATGTTGGCAAAGGATGATTGCCAAATACTATCGTCACTTCTGTGATTCGTTCTTCAGCATCCCCAGCCTTAGTCGACACTGACCTTATACCAAAACAAGCTGACCCTCTACCTCAGACCCTGCACTTTGGAGTAACTTTCTCAAAATTTTCTGAGTCCCCTCTGGTGGCTGGGACCAGCTGTTCCATCTGGATATGTCACCCTGAGCCTAAGCCAAGACCCTTTGGGTGCTCTGCCTACCCTATGTGTGTGATTGACCAGATGCCCTGAGTATCCAGAACTGAGTGTCCAGTGCCAGGACGCATTCAGGGGAGTCTGGCCAGAGTGTGTTCCCTCTGGCCAGCACAGTATGGGGATTGTGTGAGAATGGTACTGACCACCACCACTACAATGGTAGTGATGCACTGGTTTAGGGTGACACACTCACTTGGGGCATGAGATGAAGAATCTTCAAACACACTAACTATCCAATAAAAAAACACATAAGTACCTCTTCCTACTCATTATTCTAAATCTTCATTCTTAAAACGCCCCAAAATTTATAATACATTTTTAAATCAAGTTGCTCTTATAAACAAAGGCCCCACAACAAATATTTGCTCAAAGTCCCATGTACCCCAGAGGCAACCTCACCCTCAGTATTACCATAGCACTTTGCATTTGCTTCTGCTACAGCACATCTGGCAGCATTTGACACGTTTGAACACATTTCTCTTTGAGGCTTTTCTGTGGTCACCTTCCGTGTTAACCCTCTATCTATCCTTCAAATGCTGGAGTGTTCCTCTGCTTGCTTCTGGGTCCTTTTTTTCTAAGTCTCCCTCAGTTATTTTGTCCCCTCTTGTGGCTTTGAATACTAAATTACATGTTGAGCCCCACATCTTTATTTCTGGCCCTGAACCCTCCCCCCAAATCAAGACTTTTACCCAACTATCAACCTGATATCTCCACTTAGATGTCTAACAGGCATTTACATGTCACACATTGAAGACAGAATCATTGCTTGCACACACATATACCTTGAACCCACTGCCCTTCTAGCTGTCCATATGTCTGCACCAGTTGAAGAAGCCAGAAACCCAGAGGACATCCTTGATCTCCCCTTTCAATTACAGTTTTTTATTATACCATCAATGAAAACTGCTCTCCACTTTCAATGCATGTCTCCAACCCACACTGCCTTCTCCCAACTACCACCATGGCCCAAGCCTGTCCCTCTCTTGCTGCTCTAATGTGACAGTCCCCACTAATCTCCCTGCCTCCTTCTCCATCTCCATAAACCATCCTATCAAAAGCCAGAGAGCTCTTTTCATAAGGAAATTCAGATCATCTCATTCCTCTACTTAACATAACTGCATAATAGCCCCATTTCCCCTAAACAGCATAAAATTGACCTTGGCATGGCCTTCAATGCTTTTTTCTTCAGCCACTTCCTTCCTTTTCTCCCCTCACTCACTTTGCTCTGGGACCTCTGCCTACTTCCTACTGACTTTTTCCTATTTCAGAGCCTTTGAAATACAGTCCTCTCTCCCTGAGCACCCCTTGGCCAGCATGTTGCAGGCTGGCTCCCTTTCTTACCCAAGCCCCACTTCCAGCAAACATCACCTTTCTTGATTGTTCTTTTCCCTTCAGAACACTTATTACATTCTGGAGTTATGCTCTTTATTCATTTATTATCAATTATTTAGCTGTTTCTGGATTGTAAGCTTCATGAGGGCAGGGTACTTGTCTGTCTTGTTTTCCACAAGATTTCTGGGACTTAGAACACTGCCCAGTGCAAGAAAGAATTCAATAGGAAGAGTGACATCACGAAGATGGAGACAGATGTCTTTGCTGACTTTGCTCCCCTCAGAAGAATAACTAACAACTATTCATGGACAAAACACCACTGAAAGAACTTTAGTACATGAAGGTGATGCTGAAGCACCCTCTGCACCACAGAGACCAAGACAAACCACATTAGAAGGGTAAGAGAGGCAGCTAGACACTGATAATGTTGCCCTTCCCCTAGGCCAGGGCAGCTCCATGCAGAGGGGTTTCCCCTGAACCTACAATGCCTGCAGTGTAGACATCCAGGTTCCCCAGTGTTATAGGTTGCTATTTCAGAGCCCCCACTCTCATGTCACCCTATGAGGAATGCAGGTGAATCTGTGGGAATCTGATTATGATGGGAATCTGATTGTGATGGAGAAAAGGGAGGGGCATGCAACAACCAGGACCCAGACCTTGGCAGCCCAAAGTCCTACCTGCAACACCTAAGGAGTAGTCCAACAAACAGTTTTGCTCATCAGCAGAGCCAAGACGTTGGCTCAGTCTGGCCAGGGAACCCAGCAGGGTATAAGACTGCTTCTTCAGGTCCTCAGTTGAAAATTCTTGCTGGCTCCAGAACTGCTTTGACCCCCTACATTGTACCCAGGCAGAGGAGCTGAGTCATAGCCTAGCTCATTGTTGAGTGTAGCTCCCAGCCCCACCCAACCACAAAGCCTGGTTAGAACACCTGGAAATCTGTTTGGTCTAGTGACACTTGAGCAAAGAGTCCATCAGGCAGAGCTGATTATCTACAGAGCAAATACAGTGACCCATTTTGCCAGGCAATTTGGGGTGTAGGTCAGCCTGAATCACAGACTTGCTGGTGCCAATTCACTTTCTCCTCTCAGACAGGGAAACAAATTCATAGCCTTACTTATTACTGAACATAGACTTTAGCCTACCCAACTGGGGACTGTAACCAGAACACACAGGGAGCTGCATAGCACATCTGACAGCCCTGTTTACAGTGGCACTTAAACAGCGAGTGCAGCCTATGCCTTTTCCTACCCACAGAGTAAAACTGGAAGCCCCATCTGCCCAGGGAATTCAGCGAATAGTCTTTCCTCCTTTGGGTCCCTAAAATAACAAGCCATGCAGTCCCTAAGGTCTATTCTGCTGCCCCCCAGGACAGAGTAGCTAATTCATAGCCCCACATACTGCTGACTGTAGTACCCAGTCCTGAAAATCTAGTAAACCTGAGCAGAGTTCCCCAGCAACTGTAGAGCCCATCCTACAGCCTTGCTGGGGAGGGGAACCAGCAGTCTTACTCAAGTGTTCTCAGGCAGCACCACATTCCCTACCTGCAACCTCAGAGGTTGGGCACTGGTCTTGCCTAAAAAGAGACTCTGATAGTAGACCCTACTTTCCCAAGGATGTTACCAGCTGACAGATCCAAAAACCCAAAGTGAGCTGACTGAAGAACTGTCTTTGCCAAAGTGAACCTATAAAATCTGGAAGAGGAGACCACTTACTCAAATGCACAGATACCAACGTAAGGAATCAAGGATCACAAAAACTCAGGCAAACATGGCAGCATCCAAGGAAACTAATAAGGCTGTAATAACTGACCATCAAGAAACAGAGATGTATGAATTGTCAAATAATTAGGAATAATCCTTTTAAATAAGTTTAGTGAACTACAAAAAAGACAGAAAACTAAACAAAATTAGATAAACAAAAAAAAAATAGACACCATCAGAACAAACAGAAATCCTAGAGCAGAAAAATACAATGAGGGAACTGAAGAATTCAATACAGAGCTTCAAAAGCAGAGGCAATCATGCAGAAGAAAAGAATCAATGACCTAGGACTAGAAGTCCTACCTGTAGCAATCAGGCAAGAAAAAGAAATAAAAGGCATCAGAATGGGAAAGAACACTTAAAATTGTTTTTATTTGCAGATGACATGATCTCATATGTTGAAATCCTAAAGACTCCACAAAAAACCTGTTAGATCAAAGCAATAAATTCTGTAAAGTTACAGGATAAAAAATTAACATACAAAAATCAACAGTTTTTCTATACATTAACAACAAATTATCAGAACAAGAAATAAAGAAAACAGTACCATTTATAATAACATCAAAAATAATAAAATACTTAGGAATAAATTTAATCAAAGAGGTAATATATATCCACACTGGAAATTGGAAGACACTGATGAAAGAAATCAAAGAAGACAGAGATAAATTGAAAGGTATCCTGTGTTCATGCATTGGAAGAATTAATACTTATAAAATTTTCATACTACCCAAAGCCATCTATAGAGTAAAATCCATATCAAGGTTCCAATGGCACTCATTATAGAAGTAAAAATAAATAGATAGATAGATAGATAGATAGATAGATAGATAATTTTTTAAATATCCTAAAATTTATATGGCATCACAAAGATTCCAAGTAGCCAGAGAAATCCCGAGGAAAAAGAACAAAGCAGGAGGCATCACACTTCCCGATTTCAATCTGTGCTACAAAACTATAATAATCAAAACAGTATGGTACTAGCATAATAAAAAGACACATAGACCAATAAAACAGAATCAAGAGCCCAGAAATAAACCCATGAGTATACAGTCAACTAATGTTCAACAAGAGAGCCAAGAATACTAAATGTAGAAAATAGTCTCTTCAAGAAATAGTGCTGGAAAATTGGATATTCACATGCAAAGGTATTTTATACCACTCACAAAAAATAAATGTGAAATGGATTAAACACTTAAATTTAAGGCCAGAAGCCATAAAAAACCCTTGAAGAAAACATAAGAAAAATGCTCCTTCACATGGGTCTTGGCACAGATTTTTTGGATATGACATCTAGGGCACAAGCAACAAAATCAAGTGGGACTACATCAAACTAAAAAGCTTCTGCAAAAAAAGTGAGAAGGAGCCAAGATGATGTAACATCATGGAAGGTTTTTTTGCATCTCTCATCCCTGAAATGCAGCCAGATCAACACTAAACCATCCTGAACACGTAGAAAACTTATTTAAGGTTTAACACAACAATCTGCACAACCTGAACCACAGAACTTGGCAGGTATGTGGAGCAGAGAGACGAACTGGGGGAGAGAGAAGCCACGGAGGGAAGGGAGCTGTTTTTGCTCCCAGAGAGAGGATAGAGGTGGGGGGAGAGTATGGAGAAAGCAACCCCCCCCCAAAAGCAGCTGGAGAGAAAAAGTCAGAGTGGAAAAAGCTGCAAGGGACTGAGCATGTAGAAAGGAGAAAGGAGAGGGTTTAAATTCCATTAAGACTCTATAAACAGGGGGAGCACAGAGTCTGAAAATCTGGAGCTCAATACCTGGTCATAGACTAGTGAGAAGGGTGAATCCCCGGGAGCAGGGAGCGAGGTCTGAGGGGTCCTCAGGCCACATGGGGAGAGGCGGTTCGCCTGCTGGAAGGACATTGAATAGAGGCTATTGTGTGGCTTCCCCACAAAGGTCCCAGCAGACCCTGGAGAATGGCCACATTCACCATTGGAATGAGAATGTTAAGGGTGAAGCCTGGCACCAGATGTGTGCTGTGATTTTCCATAATCCCTGAAATGCTGCTGCTACACAATCACGTGAACTTTTTCTGGGGTGGGATGGGGCCTGGCCACAGTCTCTGAACATCAGCAGTGGCACAGTCTTGTGAACATGCCTGGGGGTAGGCCAGCACCTAGCCATTGCTCAGCGAGACCATCCCCCAGAGGGATATAACAGGTCAAAGCCACAGTCCCTCAGAACTGAAGGGTTGGGAAATATAGCCCCATCTGAAATAAAACTCAGGGGGGAGGTGGCGCCTGGCAGCCTGATGGCTTGGTCATGGACAGTGTAGAAGCAGGGAGTGGACAGAAGCTGGAGACAAAGGGGTATTGATTGCTGGCCAAGGAGAGCACAGAATTCTTATTCTAGAGACTGTGTAGCTGAGTGATGCCATTTTCACCCCCTCCGGTCCATGCGCATACACACCAACATGTGCCTTAGCAATCCACCCTGGTAAGCTAACCAGCGGCATCTAGTGAAGAATGGAGCTGTTACACTGAGCCCCACCCAGCTAGGCCAACTGCACTCTTGAGGAACCCACAGGTCTCTCTGCCTGCTTAGTTTACAGACTATAAAGTGCTTCATAGTTTGACTTCTAGGGGAAACTGGATATAATTTCAATTGTATTTCATTCTGTCCACTGGTCCATCTATTCAATTTTTTCTTTTCCTTTCTTATTCTTGAATACAGAAAGAGAAAAACTTTATTTTTATTTTCCATTTTTATTAACTTTCCATTTTATTTCCTTCACTCCAAAAGGAAAAATAAAAAAGAGGAAGAAATGACAGTCAGGGACTTAATCAATACAGATACAAGCCAGATGTCTGAACCAGATTTTAAAATCACGACAATAAGAATACTGGCTGGGGTTGAAAATAGATTAGAATCTCTTTCTGCAGAGATAAAAGATGTAAAAGCTAGTCAGCATGAATTCAAAAATGTTATAACTGAGCTGCAATCTCGAATGGTGCAATGGCGGCAAGGATGGATGAAGCAGAGCAGCGAATCAGTGACATAGAGGGCAAATTTATGGAGGACAATGAAGCAGAAAAAAAGAGGGAGACTAAGGCAAAAGAATATTATATAAGAATTAAAGAACTCAGTGACTCATTAAAAAGGAATAGCATCAGAATCATAGAGGTCCCAGAAGATGAAGAGAGAGAAAAAGGGGTAGAAGGGTTATGTGAGCAAATCATAGCAGAAAACTTTCCTAACCTGGGGGAAGACACAGACATCAAAATCCAGGAAGCACAGAGGACTCCCATTAGATTCAACAAAAACCGACCATCAACAAGGCATATCATAGTAAAATTCACAAAATACTCAGGCAAGGAAAGAATCATGAAAGCAGCAAGGGAAAAAAATCCTTAACCTACAAGGGAAGACAGATCAGGTTCACAGCAGACCTATCCACAGAAACTTGGCAGGCCAGAAGGAGTGGCAGGATATATTCAATGTGCTGAATCGAAAAAATATGCAGCCAAGAATTCTTTATCCAGCAAAGCTGTCATTCAAAATAGAAGGAGAGATTAAAAGTTTCCCAGACAAACAAAAATTAAAGGAGTTCATGACCTCTAAACCAGTCTAGCAAGAAATTTTAAGGGGGACTCTCTGAGGGGAGAAAAGAAAGACAGAAAGAAGAAAGGAAGGAAGGAAGGAAGGAAGGGAGGAAGGAAGGAAGGAAGGAAGAAGAAAAAGACCAAAAGCAACAAAGACTAAAAGGACCAGAGAACACCACCAGAAGCTCCAACTCTACAGGCAACATAATGGCAATAAATTCATATCTTTCAGTACTCACTCTAAACATCAATGGACCAAATGCTCCAATCAAAAGACAGAGGGTAACAGAATGGATAAGAAAACAAGATACATCTATAAACTATTTACAAGAGACCCATTTTAGACCTAAAGACACCTTAAGATTGAAAATAAGAGGTTGGGGAACCATCTATCATGCTAATGGTCACCCCCCCAAAAAAAGCCAGAGTAGCCATATTTACATCAGAAAATTTATATTTTACAATAAAGACTGTAACAAGAGATGAAGGGCACTGTATCATAATTAAGGGGTCTATCCACCAAGAAGATCTAACAATTGTAAACATTTATGCACCAAATGTGGAAACACCCAAATATGTAAATCAATTAATCACAAACATAAAGAAACTCATTGATAATAATACCATAATAGTAGGGAACATCAACACCCCACTTACAACAATGGACAGATCATCTAAACAAAAAAATCAAGGAAACAATGGCTTTGAATGACGTACTGGACCAGATGGACTTAACAGATATATTCAGAACATTTCATCCTAAAGCAGTAGAATACACATTCTTCTCCAATGCACATAGAACATTCTCCAGAATAGATCACATACTAGGACACAAATCAGCCCTCAACAAGTACAAAAAGATCAAGATCATACCATGCATATTTTCAGACCACAATGCTATGAAACTCAAAATCAACCACAAGAAAAAAAATGTGGAAAGATAACAAATATTTGGAGACTAAAGAACATCCTACTAAAGAATGATTGGGCTAACCAAGAAGTTAAAGAGGAAATTGAAAAGTACATGGAAGTCAATGAAAATGATAATACCACAGCTTAAAACTTCTGGGACACAACAAAGGCAGTCATAAGAGTGAAGTATATAGCAATCCAGGCCTTCCTAAAGAAGGAAGGTCTCACATGCACAACCTAACTTTACACCATAAAGAGCTGGAAAAAGAACAGCAAATAAGACCCAAAACCAGCAGAAGACAGGAAATAATAAAGATTAGAGCAGAAATCAATGCTATTAAAACCAAAAGAACAGTAGAACAAATTAATGAAACCAGGAGCTGTTTCTTTGAAAGAATTAACAAAACTGGTAAACCCCTAGCCAGTTTGATCAAAAAGAAGAAGGAAAGGACCCAAATACATAAAACCAAGAATGAAAGAGGAGAGATCACAACCAACCCAGCACAAATACAAACAATAATAAGAGAATATTATCAGCAATTATACACCAATAAAATGGGCAATCTGGAAGAAACGGACAAATTCCTAGAAACATATAAACTACCAAACTGAAACAGGAAGAAATAGAAAATTTGAACAGACCCATATACAGTAAAGAATTAGAATTAGTAATAAAAAATCTCCCAAAAAAAAACCACAAGAGTTCAGGGCCAGATGGCTTTCCAAGAGAATTCTGCCAAACATTTAAAGAAGAGTTAACACCTATTCTTTTGAAGCTGTTCCAAAAAGTAGAAATGGAAAGAAAGCTTCCAAACTCATTCTATGAAGCCAGCATTACCTTAGTTCCAAAACCAAAGACCCCACTAAAAGGGGGAACTACAGACCAATTAGCCTGAGGAACATGGATGCAAAAATCATCAACAGGAGACTAGCCAACCAGATCCAACAATACATTAAAAGAATTATTAACCACACCCAAGTGGGATTTACACCTGGAATTCAGGGCTGGTTCAATATCCACAAAACAATCAATGTGATACATCACATCAATAAAAGAATGGACAAGAACCACATGATCCTCTCGATAGATGCAGAGAAAGCATTTGACAAAATACAGCATCCTTTCTTTTTTTTTTTTTTTTAATTTTTTTTCCCAACGTTTATTTATTTTTGAGACAGAGAGAGACAGAGCATGAACGGGGGAGGGGCAGAGAGAGAGGGAGACACAGAATCGGAAGCAGGCTCCAGGCTCTGAGCCATCAGCCCAGAGCCTGACGCGGGGCTCGAACTCACGGACCGCGAGATGGTGACCTGGCTGAAGTCGGACGCTTAACCGACTGCACCACCCAGGCGCCCCACAGCATCCTTTCTTGATGAAAATCTTCAAGGGTAGGAATAGAAGGATCATACCTCAAGATCATAAAAGTCCTCTATGAAAGATCCACTGCTAATATCATCCTCAATGGGGAAAAAACTGAGAGATTTCCCCTTAAGGTCAGGAACACAACAGGGATGTCCACTTTCACCACTGTTATTCAACATAGTATTGAAAGTCTTGGCCTCCGCAAAAGAATAAAAGCCATTCTAATCGTCAAGGAGGAAGTCAAACTTTCACTCTTCACAGATGACGTGATACTCTATGTGGAAATCCCAAAAGATTCCAGAAAAAAAACTGCTAAAACATCAATTCAGCAGAGTCACAAGATATAGAATCAATGCACAGAAATCAGTTGCATTCCTATACACCAATAATGAAAAAAACAGAAAGAGAAATCAAGGAATCAATCCATTTATAATTGCTACCTAGGAATAAATTTAACCAAAGAAGTGAAAAATCTATACACTGAAAGCTATAGAAAGCTTATGAAAGAAATTGAAGAAGACACATCAAAATGGAAAAATATTCCATGCTCCTGGATTGGAAGAACAAATATTGTTAAAATGTTGATATACCCAAAGCAATCTACATATTCAATGCAATACCTATCAAAATACCAGCAACATTCTTCACAGAGCTAGAACAAAAAATGCTAAAATTTTACGGAATCATTAAAAAAAAACCCAAATAGCCAAAGCAATCTTGAAAAAGAAAACCAAAGCTGGAGGCATCACAATCCCAGACCTCAAGCTGCATTACAAAGCTGTAATCATAAAGATAGTATGCTACTGGCACAAAAACAGACACTCAGATCAATGGAACAGAATAGAGAACCCAGAAATGGACCCACAAACACTTGGCCAACTAATCTTTGACAAAGCAAGAAAGAATATCCAATGGAATAAAGACAGTCTCTTCAGCAAATGGTGCTGGGAAACTGGAAAGCAACATGCAGAAGAATGAACCTGGGCCACTTTCTTACACCATCCACAAAAATAAACTCAAAATGGATGAAGCACCTAAACATAAGACATGAAGCCATGAAAATCCTCGAGGAGAAAGCAGGCAAAAACCTCTTTGACTTTGGCCACAGCAATTTCTTACTCAACACGTCTCTAAACGCAAGGGAAACAAAAAGAAAAATGAACTATTGGGACCTCATCCAAATAAAAAGCTTCTGCACAGTGAAGGAAATAATCAGCAAACTAAAAGGCAATCGATGGAATGGGAGAAGATATTTGCAAACGACATATCAGACAAAGGCTTAGTATCCAAAATCTATGAAGAACTTATCAAACTCAACACCCAAAATACAAATAATCCAGTGAAGAAATGGGCAAAAGACATCCATAAACATTTCTCCAAAGAAGACATGCAGATGGCCAACCAACACATGAAAAAATGCTCAACATCACTCATCATCAGGGAAATACAAATCAAAACCACAATGAGATACCACCTCACACCTGTCAGAATGGCTAACATGAACAACTCAGGCAACAACAGATGTTGGAAAGGATGTGAAGAAAGAGGATCTCTTTTGCACTGCTGGTGCGAATGCAAACTGGTGCAGCCACTCTGGAAAACAGGATGGAGGTTCCTCAAGAAATTAAAAATAGAACTACCCTATGACTTAGCAATTGCACTCCTAGGTATTTATCCAAGGGATACAGGTATGCTGTTTGGAGGGGCACATGCACCACAATGTTTATAGCAGCACTATCAACAATTGCCAAAGTACAGAAAGAGCCCAAATGTCCATCAGTGGATGAATAGATAAAGAAGATATGGTATATATATTCAATGGAGTATTTCTCGGCAATCAAAAAGAATGAAATCTTGCCATTTGCAACTACGTGGATGGAACTAGAGGGTATTATGCTAAACGAAATTAGCCAGAAAAAGACAAATATCATATGACTTCACTCAGATGAGGAATTTAAGATACAAAACAGATGAACATAAGGGAAGGGAAGCAAAAATAATATAAAAACAGGGGGAGACAAAACATAAGAGACTCAAATATAGAGAACAAACAGGGTTGCTGGAGGGGTTGTGGGAGTGGGGATGGGCTAAATGGGTAAGAGGCATTAAGGAATTTACTCCTGAAATCATTGTTGCACTATATGCTAACTAACTTGGATGTAAATTTAAAAATCAATCAATTAATTAATTAATTAAAAAAATAAAAACTTATGCACAGCAAAAGAAGTGATCGACAAAATGAAAAGAGGACCTACAGAATGGGAAACAATATTTTTAACTATATATCTGATAAAGGTTGATATTCAAAATATATGAAAACTCATGCAATTTAATAGCGAAACAGCAAATAATCGAAATTAAAAATGCAGGCACCTAGGTCGCTCAGTCGGTTAAGCATGCGACTTTGACTCAGGTCATGATCTCCTGGTCTATTCAAGCTCTGTGTCGGTCTCTGTGCTGACAGCTCAGAGCCTGGAGCCTGCTTCAGATTCTGGGTCTCCCTCCCTCTCTGCCCCTCCCCTGTCTCATGCTCTGTTTTGTTCTCAAAAATAAATAAGCATTAACAAAATTTTTTAATGGGCAAAGGACCTAAAAAGACATTTTTCTAATGAAGATATATGAGTGGCCAACAGTTATGTGGAAGGATGGTTAATATCACTAATCACCAGAGAAATGCAAATCAAAACCACAACAAGAGATATCACCTCACACCTGTCAGAATGGCTAAAATCCACAACACAAGAAATAGGTGTTGGCGAGGGTGTAGAGAAAGGGAAACCTTCTTGAACTGTTGGTGGGAATGCAAACTTGTGCAGCCACTCTGGAAAACCATATGGTGGTTACTCAAAAAAGTTAAAAATAGGACTACCATATGATCCAACAATTCCACTTCTGAGACCATAACCGAAGGAAACAAAAATACTATGTTGAAGAGATATCTGCATCCACATATTCATTGCAGCATTATTTACAATAGCCAAGACATGGAAATAACCTAAGTGTCCATGAATGGATAGAAAAAATGTGGTACACATATAAAACAGAATATTAATCAACTATAAAAAAGAAGGAAATCCTGCCATTTGTGATAACATGGATGGACCTTGAGGGCATTATGCTAAGTGAAATACTTCAAAGAGAGAAAGACAAACACTGTCTGATCTCACTTACATGAAGAATCTTAAAAACAAATTCATTGAAGAAGAGATCAGACTTGTGGTTACCAGAGGTCGGTGGGGGTTGGGGGGACAGGGTTTGCATGAAGGTGGTCAAAAGGAACACACTTCAAGCTATAAGATAAATAAGTACTAGAAATGTAATGTGTAGCATGGGGACTGTAATACTGCTGTATGGTATTTATGAACGTTTAAATATTTCTCATCATAAGAAAAAAAATTGTTTCCCTTTTTTTAGATCTATATGAGATGATGGGTGTTAACTAAACTTACTGTGAATCATTCTATAATATATGTAAATAAAATCATTACGTTGTACACCTTATATAGGGCTGTGTAAATTATATCTCAATAAAACTGGAAAAAAGAATTCAATAAACAATTGTTGGATAAATAAGTGAACTAGTGGCTCACAGGAAGAATAATGACTCCTTGAAGGAGCCAAAAAAAAGGAAAAAAGAGGAAGAAATAAAGATGTGAATAATGTTACTAGGTAAATAATATTTACATTCATTTTATATCAAATTTTCTAATGGCTCTTTCAGGTTTAATCCCCACTGAAGCAGAAAGGTGAAACTCTGATCTGCACTCTGGAACGCAGCATGTTGTCTCTGGCCAGGCAATGCTGCTCGCTCTTTGATGTTTTGGGGCTTTAACCAAAGGCCCTTGGATGATCTGTCACGAGTGGCCATTCATTGCCAGCAGGGCAGAAGGCGTTCCCTAGGGCTTGCTCCTAACAGCTTCATGAAGGATGAAGGAAGCCGTAAGCTGGCTATTTCTTGTCTCCAAGACATGTTTGCCAACATTATTGCATGCTGGCATCTATGGCCCTGTGCCTTTTGATGTTTCATTCATAAGAAGAATGTGATCGTATTGCAAGAACACACGTGTCCAAATCAAACATCTGGGGTCCCTGCACTCAAAGGCAGCCTTGACAACAACTAGAAGTCCAGGCCCTTGATTTACAATCCCCTCCTTTTATTTTATAATCTCCATTTTATTGGGTCTTTCTTTAATTATTTTCCCTTGGTGTATGTCTGAGAAACACTACTCAAGACAGAAAATTTATTAGTACTATTTTGAGCATATTGTCTGAATTTTAAAAGCAAAAGCTGTTCAGTAAAATATATGTGATATGTGTGTTTTAAAGGGCTGTCTCTTCTTTTTCTTCTTGCAAGATACCTAAAGAAGGAGTGCCATATGGGCAAAATAGAAATTCTCAAATTATGAAAAATGGGTTCTGAATAATAGGCTCCTCGCAACCAATATAAGATTGTCGGCCATGATAAAATCAATTGTTTTTTTTTTTCCATTTTGCAGTAGGCACCACCTAACAGCAATCATTTAAAGGTCATTTAGTGTTTATAAGCACCTTGACATATTATCCTATTTACTCATCCCATCAGTTTGCCAGATAAAAAGAAAAACAAATTTTATTCCAATGTAATGGATGAGGAAATGATATCTCAGAAGGACTAAGTAACTTGCCCAGAGACACATAGCTCATAATGGCTGAGCTGGGGCTCAGGCAGGGTTCTTTGAGTCTGGTCCAGCACCCTTTCCACCCTGTCACACTGCCCAGGAGAAGTGCAGAGACTTTTCTGAAAACCTTAGGCATGGAACTATAAAACCACAAGAAGTGATAATAATCAAAACTAATATTTACCAAGTGCTGAGTATGTGCCTGTCTCTGACCACAAAACACATGTTGAGCATCTCTTATATCAACCCTGTTCTGGGTGCTAGAGATGTAACAGCTACCAAAATGGGGGGAAGAAACCCTTGCTCTTGTAGAGCTTGTGTTCTAGATCAGGATTTCTCAGCACAGGTGTGGCTGACACCTTGAGTAGATGTTTCTTTTGGGGGAAACACACAGGGCAACTCCTGTGCATCCCTGCTTCTACCTGACAGGTGCCAGTAACACCCTACTCCCAGTTATGACAACCCGAAATACCTCTGGACTTTGACAGATGTCCTGTGGTTGAGAACTGCTCTTCTGGAAGGAAAAGCACGTCAGTCAAAAAATGAGTAAGTGAAAGACATGGTATATTAGAGGTTAATATATACTGCGGATAATACTACATTACAGATAAAAATGAACCAGGTAAGATGACACCTAATGAGTGGGTGGCATGGGTGGTAGTGGTCAAGTGAGGCCTTACTTGGAAGGTGACACTGGAGCAAGGCTTGCAGGGGGAGAGTATTAGCAGGCAGGTGTCTGGGGACACAGTGTTCCAGGCAGAGGCCTGAAAGCAGCAAGCTGGGCAGGTGTGGCTGGAGGGGCATGGGGGCCCTCTGCCTCCACTGCAGGTGATATGGACATCACTGCAGAGCATGGGCAAAGCAAGGACAGGCTCAGAAAACACCGTGGGGACAAGGGTGGAAGCAGGGAGACTGCTGGGAGAGGCAACAGTTCACAGCAGAGCAGTAGGGAATGAGGTGGGGAGAAGGCCGCTTCTGGATACATTTTGGAGCTGGAGCCAACAGGATTTGCTGACAGATTAGATATGGGTCATAGGGGGAAGTGGAGAATCAAGGAGGTTTCCAAGAATTTTTACCTGAACCACTGAAGGATTACAGGGCTGGGTCTGGAGAGGAGTTCAGTTTGATTCCAAGGTGAGCAAGTGGTGTCTGTTACATGTTCGCAGTGTTTTCCACACATGTATGTGTGTGTGTGTGTGTGTGTGTGTGTGTGTGTGTGTATATATATATATATATATATATATATATATATATGTACACTCACTTCTCAACACCCCTGGAGATGGATACTGTTCCATTCCCTCTTGGCAATGAAAGCAGTGGTGTGGTGCTTTGTCCAGGGCACCTGCAGCTGGAAACTGGTTCCTGGCAGGCAGTCTCAATGACCAACCACACAGTCTCCATGCCACTGCCACCTCCCCTGAGGACCACTCCCAACAAAAAAGCCACTGAGAGGCAACACAGTGACTGATCTCTGGAAGCATTACTATCCATCATGTGTTTTAGGATGAGTAACTGCTTTAATTCTTCAAGCCTGAATAGATGGAGGGGCAAGAGTGGTTGACTCCCCCTAACCCCGATGCAGTAGCTTCTCCCAGGAAAGCATAGCCGGGGCCCAACCCAGTCCCAGCACCTGCATCCTCCTCATTGTGCATCCTTTGCTGAACTAGCCCACTGAGCTGGCTTCTCTGTGATCTCTGCATCCTTTCTATGCAACATTGGTTTTCTTTTTCTTTCTGTATCCATTTTTATTTTTCCTCTCTGCTATATGTTGTTTTTCTTCAGAGAAAGTTCCAAGGCTATGCTGGGATGAAATATCAGTTTTCCTAGTCTGCATCTGGAGCCCTTTGGAGAAGCTGGGACATCAGTATGTTGAAAGGAAATTATATCACTGGAACAACCCCATGTATAACTCTTCAGTTGCTCAGAACACCCTAGTCACCCCTCAGATTCAGAAAAGTCTGACCCACTGAGGGGACCTTGATGACTTTTGGGTGCTCTTTCTCCCCTCATCACCTAGTGACCCTCCTCCCATTCAGGCTCAGCTCCAGTATCACCTCCTGGTGCAACTCAGGCAGTCTTGGCCACAGGCTCCCATCCCTATGCTTCTCCACACCAGCCTGGGCATCTACCACATGGTGTCATGGTCATGTCCCCAGAGGCTGAACAGCAAGAGGGGTAGGAGAAATGGGACACCATGGGACCTGGGTCTGGAAAGGTCATTGCACCGGTGTAAACAGTCTTCCCCTGAGGAATCAGAGCTGATCCCTTCAGGCAGCAGGAACCAAGTACATGTTTTCATATCAGATATCTGTTCTAGGGAGCCAGCTCCCATGACATTGGGGGAGGGGTGAGTGGGTGGGAGTGAGGAGAACAGTTAGAAACTGATCTGGAGGTCCATATGGGAGCTGGTGAGGATCAGCCAGGTCCAGTGAGGGTGGGCAGCAGGGCTTGAACTGGGCAGGCCTTTACAAGGAAGCATCAAGCAAAAACTGGTGATAGAAGACTAGAGTAGACAAGACCACCTTAGGATGGAGAGTACCCTGGACCACTTTTCCCCTGCCACCTCAGTGTGCAGGAGTGTCCCTAGGCAGCATTCGTGCAGACATGAGGCAGCCTATCCAAACCCCTTCTGAGATGCAGAGGCCGCCACAAGGGTAGGCACTCCCGTTCCTGTACAGGGTCTCTGGATCTCTGCCACTTCCCACTCAAGTCCACACTTTTCTCTTTGGAACTGCACAGGGTTGGACCATCTGGATTTTTAAACAGCCTCTATATCTCCACTAGATCTCCACTCTTCCAGGCCGAGTAGCACCAGTTTCTAACCCTTTACCAACTACTCACCTCCCATTAGTCCCTGGCACCTGGGGCTGAATGTGATACAGCAGCTCTGGGCTAGCTGGGGAGGAACTCAGGGCTGACATCTATGATCTAAATGGGACACTGCAAGTGTGGGAGACACTGCAGCAAAAACCTAAGAGCAGACAGCCCCAAAGGCCCATCCCTCCACAGACACACACACACACACACACACACACACACACACACACACAAAACTGACAAAACTGGCAGAATCAACTCTATTAGAACTCTGGAAAAGAGTCCAAGAAAAGTGAAAGTAAGTGAATGCCAAATCAAGAAAAGGCTGACTTAGAACATTATGGAAATCTGTCAAATGCAAGCTGACCACAAGCTGAGGGACCAGAGACCTCTGAGATCATGCACAGCAAGGAGTACAGTCCTTAACCAAAATGGCTCCTCTCACTGGCTTTGCTGGGAGCTGGGCTAGTGTTTGTGTGTGGTCCACTCTGCTCCTTGCAAATGGCCTAGTGGTAAACCAGGACTCCCAAGCCTGTGCATCCCAGTTCATGTATTGAATCTAATGGCTAGATATTATATTACACCCATTATATTCCCTTTTATTTATTAAGCCACAAGGCTCCTGTGTTTCAAAATCTTTTCAAGTTTTCATTTTGTTATCCAGCTCATAGGCTATCTTGTCCATATTTGTGTTTTCTGTAATTTCCAAAGCATTTTGCTTATGTCTTCCTTAAAATTATAGATTAAAAATTATCAAGCAGGACTGGGTCAATAACGAGCCCCAGGCACATCATGCGAGGCCTCTGTTCCATTAACCCTGGTTCCGTGGCTACATTTATCCATCAACTACAACCCACCCAAGGTCTAACACCCTAGAAGGTTGTAATCAGAAAGTAAAATTAGTTTATTTTTGCTTGACTTAACTGTTTAAAAATCTACTCCAGAATTTTGCTTAAAATTGACTTGAGAGGTTTTTTAGTTTCTTTAATTTCTCTTTCTCCCCTCTTAGAAAGCTGAGCCAGTCCTCCAGGCCCTCTCTTCTAGAAAGTCTGTGGGTTTGCGGAAAGTCCAGTCTGCAGGCAGAAGCTCCTCAGCACCAAAGGAGCTGTAGCATGAAAGCAGAAGCCCTCCCCCCATGGTGATTAAATCATAGAGAAGTGAGAGACTCTGTCTGGCTGGAGAAATGAACAATGCAGGTCCTTCTCCTGGATGGGAAAAGGAGGAGTCTAAGGAGGGGGGGATGCTCATCCCTCCTCCCCTATGTGTCCCGGTCATACCCGTCCCACAAGACCCTGCTCACTCAACACCCCTCACTCACTTCTCCAGCCAGAAGGGATCTTTCACTTGTTAAAGAACTTTCATAATATGTTCTCTGTATTTCTATTAGAGCACAGTGAACTCTCTACCTTGTGTTGAAAGCTCAGGTCATATTCAAAGGAAGACTGCACTGAGAGACTGGGCTCAAGTCCAAACTCTGCCACTTACCAGCTTTTAGTCTCTGTAAACTTCAGCCTCTTCATGTCTAAAATGGGAATACCATTTGTACCTGTTGTATAGAATTACCATAGGATTAAATGAGATAACGATTTTTAGCAAGTACTTGACACTTAGAATTCACATTGTCTTTCCTCTTATAAACTTGGTGTGGAACTCCCAGAAACTACCCAACCACCTCGAATAGATATGATGGCTGGGGCTGGGGCATCATTTTGTAACCATGCAGCAACAAGCATGAGGAGAAGACCAAAAGAATTATGGTCAATAGTTATCACTGAACCCCTGAATCAAAGTCACAGCTTAATGTGAGAAAAACATTATTTGTTAAAAGATTCTAAACCAGTTTTTCTGCTACTTGCAGTCACTCTTTTAACCAGCCTGCCCTAACTCAAGCCACTAACTAGATATGATTTGTCTTAAGTCCACTTAAGAAAGTCAGAAGTTTGTAGTGCATATGTGGGGAATATGTGTCGTGTGTGTGTGTGTGTGTGTGTGTGTGTGTGTGTACTCAGGTGCCTGCAGGAACATTCAAGCTGTTTGTTCACAAGCCAATTCCGTGCCTCATTACTGGGTAAGATCACTCAAGAGTCTTCTGCTTTGCATATGGAGGTAGCAGGCAGCAGGTGTTTCTGGCAGGGCAGTTGTGTGATGGGGGTCTTCCATGTGCTCCTTTCCTAAGATGAAAGGAAGCTCCTTGCTGGCTGAAGGAGAGGCCACAGCAAAGGCCAGTGGGTGCAGGTGTAGGCTCCACAGTGTCAAGATGCCCTGGGCACACCTGAAGAAGGAAAGGAAAACCCAGGTACGGGGCAGTTGGTGAGGGAGAGAACCAGGAAATACTCAAAGATTCAACATGTAATTTGAAGCAGGATCAAAAGCCTGGGGAGTGGGTGGCTCCTGCTCACCTTCCCCAGCCCCTAGGGATATACAAGCACAGTTGGAAAACCTCCAGGTCTCACTCAGAACTTGGGGAACCAACAAACACAGTGGAGGGGAGGGATATGACAGTGTGGTCCCAGGAGAAGGGCACAGCTGGCTCTCAGGCTGGCATGGAGGTTGGTGGGAGCTGCAGACTATGGCAGATGGACTAGGTGGGAAAGTGGCTGCCAGTATAGATGGGCAGGGTGACCGGAGAAAGTGGCTCCCTTCCTGTCATCCTCCTGTCCTGAGATGGCAGGACCCAGCACTCCGACCCATCTGTCTGCCCTCCCTCTCCCAGTACCGGCTGGCACAGGGGCATTGTGGGTGGGGGGCTGTGGGGAGGAGGGAGCTGGCAGGGGCTCTTGTCTGCACAGGTGGTCACCCTGAGGCAGACAAATGCAAGAGGCTGCCAACACCCTTCCCCCACACCATCCCAGCACCCGGGATCTGAAAGCTTCTAGATTTTCCCCCCAGGGATGTGAGAGCAGTCTTGCAGTTGTTTAGGTACACAAGAGAGGGCAGTGTAAATGAGGGTTTGCTCCCCAGGAAGGTGGTGTGAAGCTGGACAACCCCCAGGTCCAGCGCCTCACCTTCTCCCAGCTTTTGTTAACTCATCTGCAAGCGGGTCAGATACCTCCAGCTGAATAGAGGTTGTGGGGCAGCAGTGGGAGGGCCTCATGGAACTTTCCAGAGTGCGGGAAACCTTTTGTTTTGATGTGGGTGGTTTTACCTAAGTACATACATATGTAAAAGTTCATCCAGCTATACATGTAAGATTATACGCTTCACTACATGTTCGAATAAGGCACTGCCTTAGAAATTAGTGGGACAGGCTGCCTCTGGTATGGTCTAACCTAAGTGGCCCAGGGCAAGTGTCCTCCAAAGACATTTACTCCATCCCATTCCCTCTCTCATTGGTGCTGAAAATTCTGTTACAAATGATTGTCTTGGGCTTAAAGCTCTGCCTTTAATCAGTACAGCAGAAAGAGCTACCTGTTTCCTTACCTCATCTGCACCTCACAGGGGAAATAGGGCTGGAAAGAGAGAACTGAATGTACACTTTTACCACATCTTATCTTTGCCCAAAGCAGACTGTGTGTGAAGAGCTTTGCTCCTCCCTCTGGGAAAGAGAAAGGAACAGATGAAGCAAGCCCCCTGCCCGGCCCCCAACAGGCCAGGACCTCAGGGAATTGAGGGCAGGGGGACCAGGTCAAGGGGATGACAATAGGGGTTCTGGTGCCCTAACAAGGGAGGGGAGGCAGGCTCAGGGACAGCCACATGGCCAGCTGGCCCCTGCTGTTGGGTGTATATATACTTCCAGTATGAGCTGCCCCCTGTTTGATTCAACCAAGAGGAAACCAGCCCAAGAGCTCACCAAATCTCAACCTGTGGGCACCTAGGGTAAGTCAGCCACCCATATTTTGAGAATGTGGATTAACTACTTTTTAATATGTCAAATTATCTCCCCCCCAACATAATAAGAGTTGTATCCTTAGTGGAAAATTCATAATATCCAACATAACTATGAATTGAGCAATATTTTAAAATTATTTCGCATTTACCAGTCATAGCAATACTTACTTGTGTTGGAAAAATCATTCTACATAAGTGTGCAAGGCAAATGGCTTCAGTCTACAGCTACCCCCAGTGCTTCCCTGCTCTCACTGTCCAGCGTGGGGGGCCACAGGCTCCACATAAATCCACCAAAGCAGCAAATGCACACCTGACCAGATAAGAAAGACCACTGGAAGAGAGGGAAAACCAGCAATGACAAATGATGTAAAGCAAACTTCCCTGTGTGGAACGAGCCACTCGGCTTTCCCTTGGCATATATTTTTACAAACATACCCAGAATTTTCCAGAAATGTTGTTTTAAGGGAAGATTCAGCCTAGGCTCAAGGAACCCTTTTGTGCACAAGTACACACACCCCAACAGACATTGCACCACTCTCAGGGTCCCCAGAGCCTTGACCTTTACATCCTCTAGGCTCAATGTTCCTATAGGGCATCTGCCTCACCTGGAACCCAGAGGGGAAATACCAGGCACCCAGGGAAGCCCAACTCAAGTTATGCCTCGCTGCTAGTAAAGCAGTGGTGCTGGGCAGATCCCAGGGGGGATGACCGTGTTCAGGGAAGCTGGGCTGGAGTCCTGTGACTTGGGGCCCGGGCCCCAACTCAGCAGGCCTCAGTTTCCTCCTCTGTGACATGAGGCCATAGAACTGGTGGTCTCTAAGATCACAACTGTGTTTCCCTGCTTTTACTATTTCAAAGCAGATAAGAAGAATCTCACCAATATCCCTAGAATGCCAAGGAAATTAAGGAAGCACCGAAGAAATGAGCTCAAAGTTCAGACGGAATGTGTGTTAGCAACTTTCCCTTAATGCAGGCTTGCAGGCAACAGCTGGGAAGGCTGCTGAGCCCTCAGCTCTGGGGAGAGAGCAATGGGCCCTGGGCAAGGCCCCAGAATGTCTTTAAGGACTTGAAGATGTTGACAACTACTGTCCACATCACAGCCAAAAAGAGAGTCTACCCTCAAGATACATCTATATGTAAAAGAAGCCTCTTCATTTTGTGTGTATGTATATATATAAACATACATGTGTAAAAGAAGGAGAAAATAGGTTTCTTTATACCAAATTCTTTGTACAAATGGAGAAAGTTTGAAAATCTGCCTACTGGAAGGATGCCCTCTAGCCTAAAAAAATATATCAGTATTGACTTCCTTGGGGTGCCAGAACTATGAATAGTTCTTTTCTACCTCTTGGCTCCTTCCAAATTTTGTACAATGAGCATGTGAATTAACTAGGGGTGCAAATGTTACATTTCCAATTGAACTTGTAATCTCAGAGAAATTCATAAAGCATAAGAAAGTAGTTAAAGGCCCAAAAGAAAAACCATCCCCGGTGACACATGAGGGAAAATGAGGCCCAGAGAGGCAGATGGGTCCTCTTGGGACTGGCATCTCATCCTTGGTCTCTGCACGTTTGCTCATTGAAGCAAGTCCAGGGAGAGCAGTTTGCACTCAGGGGAACAGCCCGACCCCACTACTTCCTGGCACGAAGACTAACTCACTGAATCTTTATAATTTAGAAAATGGAGCCTAGTTTAGTCACAAGGTTCTCAAGTGCAAGTAAGGGTGAGAGCAAAACAGGCTTGTCCAAGTACAGGCTGGGCTGTGGAGATGCCCAGCTGTGTCCATCTAGTTCTCTCCTGCAGGAGCTCCTCATTTAGTAAAGTGAGGAAACCATGGTACATGGAAGCTGGGTCAACATTCAGTTAAGATTTTTGCTTATGCCAAAGGCATTTATTCACCATGCAATCAATTCAAGGTGGAGCTAGACACATGTCTCCAGGAGACCCTGCCAAGGCGACAGGTGTATTCAGTTACTGACAGCTCAGTTTCATATATTTCTACATTTTCAGCTTCTAGATAAATGTATCAAGTTCTCCATTTTTAATCAGCTGTGACTGCAAAATATTCTAGGAATTTGGTCAGTGTGCCTCAAGAAGACATGTTATAAAGATGTCTAACTCCAGGTTGGAAACGGAATTCTCATTAGATGAGGCAGAGCTGGTCTGAAAAGGCAGCACCTGGGAGCCCGTGGTACTAGGGTCAGTTCTGACATCAGGCTTGTGGGACAGCAGAATGCCACCCTGTCATTCCCTGACTCTCTGGGGTGCTGGGGCTCTTGTCCCCCTCCCCTTCCCTACATTCCAGGCTTGAAGCCATAAATGCATTTCCCAAGGGCCCTCGGTGCAGTGCAGGCTCTACCAACAAGACACACTGCCATCAAGTGTGGGTTGCTCCGGGAACAGAGGCTCTCATCCTGTGGCATGGTAGCCGATGAGCAAGTTCAGCAGAGAAGGTGTTTGTGGTGCTGGGTCTCACTTCCTAGCACCAGAGGACACATGGTTGCAGCCGTGGTTGGCAGGGGCCTGCAGCTTCCTGATCCCTGGAGAACAACCCTACTGTCTGACTTTAACCCTAATAGTTGGGTCAGTAGGCATGTAGCTTTCCGGTCTCTAGGACATCTGGCAAATTTTCAGACCCCTAATTCCTTGGAACAGTAGAGTGGCTTCTGTTTCCTGAACTACATCTTGATTGAAACCTGCTCACAGTTCTGAGCTGTGGATGAGGGTGTCTTAACTCCCTTTCCACCCTTTGGAACAAGGAAGCCCATGGCTCCTTTATCTGCAGTGTGCATCTCCTATTTCCCCCCCTCTACCTGCCACTGTGTGCCTCATGCCTCTGACTACTTGCATGCCTCTGTGTTCTGCTTGTCTCCCTCCTCCACCCACCCAGCTATGAAGGCAGCTTTCTGCTCCCAGCCGTCTGTGTTCACTGTGCTGGCAGCAGAAGCAAAAGTGACCCCGAATGAGACCAGACTTTCTCTGGGTCCTGCTTCAGACTATTCCCCTTGGCTTCCTGAGACATCACCCCTTTCACCTCCTGGAGCACTGCCTTAGGGAAGGACCCTGCTTCTCTTTCCCTCTCCTCCCCCACCCCAATCACTTCCACCCTTCTGACTCTGCGAAAGCCCTAAGTATTTATCATAATTACCCAGGCTATAAAAAGGATCGGCAGCACATCCTGATAGGATGCTCCTGTTCTGACAGGTCAGTGAGCACCAGCATCCTGGCACAACCCTGAGCCAGAATTGCCCATGTTTAATGAACCGCATCACAGAAATGGTGAGGTGAGAGCAGAATAATGGAGGCCCTGGGAGAGAGCAGGGCACGAAGACCGGCTGGGGACAGAATCGGTAAATAAAGATATTTATGCAAATATCTCAGGCCAGCTGCATAATCTCCTCTGTGCTTTTCAGGGGTCTATAAATATCTTAGGAAAATGAGACAAAAACATGAGCTTCCCTATGTCACTTTCCTAAAGGCTGTGGGGCACTGTTCCCAGTGTAAATTCACTGCCCTGGGGAGGGGCCCTGAGAGGGAGGACAGTAAGGGCCCAGAGGGCTCATGGGGCTCTTTGTTGATGAGTACTCCCCACCCCTGATGCTCCCACCTGCCAGGCAGCACTGTGGGCAAAAACAGGCCTCACTACCTCTGCCACCAGCACATAGGCAAGCCATGGCTTCCCGGCCACCACCCAGTGACCCTCTAACCACTGGGGCTCCGAAGTGTCTCCAGTTTAAACCTGGGTAGAAAATTCTCTTCCTTGCACAGCACAGCCCCTCTACACTGCAGAGGCCTCTCCTTGCATACAAGCATTTGATATACATAGTGAGTAACTGCTGACATAGATCATCATCTTCTTCCTTGAAAAGCTGTTGAGGACCTAGTTGGAGGAAGGCTAGAGAACAGGCATACAGCTGGACAGCCCCGGGTGTGAGGGCACGCAGAGGATGCAGTAACCTCTCAAGGCCAGCATGGAGAGATGCAGGTGTCTGTTCTCAAGTCCCATTTGGGGCTTAGAAGGAATTCATCAGTGAGAACGGAGCAACTAATAGGAGACTTTGAAGAGACCTCAACTTCCCTCATGGTGGACTGGCCACTGATGACCAAGGCCCACCACTGAAGGGGGCTCTTCCACAAAGTCTAGAAGCGATATGCCTTGTAGGGGTCTGAAGGTGGCTTTGCCTTCAACTCTGCCATCTGCTCACGGCTCTCTGGTACATTATCATTACTGGGTAGCGATTCTCCTACCACAAATGTCAGAGTCAAGGTCGGTATTGCCATCCATCACTAAGAACCATTAGAAACAATTTGAAGTATCACACTGTCATTTATATCACTGAAAATACGGAAACGCAATTTCTCCTTACATAATTCATACAGCGCCATAGATCAAGTTAATAAACATGCTGACCCCTTTCTTGAAAAATAAATGGCTCTAGTTTCAAGTATTAAAGCGGTAGATTTATGGGGGACACTGATGGTGGATTTAAGAGGACTAATTAGGTCATATCATACATAATCATGGTCTCTGAAACGAACACTGTAGGAACAGAAATTGACATCTGCAAATGTATTTCCTGAAACTATGGGAACCCTAGGTATTCAAAAACTCATTTCAGAAGATAACTGGGTAATAGCAAAGACACATGAGGATATGCTTGATTTTTAATCAAAGATGAGAAATAGATTAAGCCCAAGAGACTGAATGACAGGAACACAGCAATTTTCTCTTTCCTTCTCCTCAGGCTCTTCCCTCCTACAAGTGACTTTTAAGGATACTATTGAGCTCTATTAACCATCTATAGCCTGACTGTAAGTCTTCCCTTTGGTTGGACCCCAGAGGGCCACACAATATGCTTCTTGGGAATATTCACTTATTTTATCCAAAGGATATTTAATGAGCACCTATTGTGTGCCAGGCATCGTGCCTGGCATAGTAGAGGGTTGCAGGACACCTGTGTTGAACAAGACACTCACCTTCATGGGACTTAGAGACCAAAAGAACAAATTATTCTGAGAACCAATTATCTTTAAACACTGCACCTAAGAATGAAGCATCCTAAACCCTCCCAACTTATACAAAACAGCACAGATGACTTAACCTGGCTGAAGAGTCAGTGCAGAGGTTGGTCAACAAACGTTATCACCCAGGAGAATGCTTTAAGCTCTGCCTATAGGGTAGGAAGAAGAAATATGAAGAATAGAAGCCAAGGCCCCACTTTCAAAGAGTCTACCATTGAGCAACTTGGGAGCAAAACCATAGGAAATAAATAATCACAACAGATGGTACTAGAGCAGTCACAAGGATTACTGCAAAGGCACGAAGAATACTAGGAGGACTCTTAAGAAAATTAAAAGGCAATATATGAACTGGAATAACTGTCCTTATTTCAATAATAATAAAATAAGCAACCCAATCCTTAAAAATGGGAAAAAGGTTTGAATAGACACTTCACAAAAGAACATATATGAATGGCTAATAAGCCCATGAAAAGATTCTGAGTCTCATTAGCCACTGTGGAAATGCAAATTAAAACCACCATGAGATACCATTTCACACTCACTGACAGGGTCAATACTGAAAAGACTGACCGTACCAAGTGTCATAGGTTTCTAGGGAAAATGCAAAATGGGAAAAGTGCTCTGAAAAAGAGTTCAGCAGTATTATATTCAATTAAATATATATCCATTCTATGAACAAGCAATTCTCCTATTTATCCAATAGAAAAGAAAACATCTGTCCACTTAAAACCTGATAAAAAAGAATTTTCATGCATAGCAGCTTTACTCATAATAGCAAGAAGCTGGAAATCACTCAGAGGTCCACCAACAGGTGAACAATCACATGAGGGTATGTATATTCAGCAGAGGACTACTTAGCAATGAAAAGAAATACTGACATACGACTGTGTATTCCATGTGTATGACATTCTAGCTTCTTGTGATAGAAGCTGGAACAATGGGTGCCTACAGGGGTTGGGGAGGGCCTAAGAAGGGCAGGAGGGAACACACTGGGTGATGGAAGCGTTCCATGTCTTGACTGGAGTGGAAGTTACACAGGTGTGTGTATTTATCCAAACTCATCCAGCCGAACTCTTAAGATCTGTGTGTTTTATTTTATGTAAATTATACTCAGTTGAAAAAGGAAGATGTTAAGGATGACAGGGAGTGGGCAAGTCTGCATAGAAGCCCAGTATCCCCTGGGGAGAGGAGGGAGGAGCAACTTCTTCCTTTTGAAGTTTCAACTTGAGTAGACATTTCTAATAGACTGTCTCCATTAAGAGCAATGGCAGGAGAAGAGGCAAAGGGCCTCCAGAAAGGAGGGAAGGGGATGTCTGCCCTGGTGATCCTGGCATGACCCCAAACTCAGAGAGGAGGAGAAGCTGATTTGGGGCAGGGCACAAAAGTTTGACCTCTGGGTACAGAGTAAAATGAGGGTCCGCCATGCTGGATGTGCTGAGATCCCTGCTGGGGCTCTGCTGGGGGTACTTGGAACCATGAGAAAAATCAGGGGTGACTGGGAAGAAGAAGGGGTTCCCAAATGTCCATCTTAGGTTGGCTCTGAAATAGAATGATGGTTGACTCCATGACAGAAGTAAAGAATTGTTTTGTGCAATCTAGGAGTTAATCAGATAGTCTTCTTCTAGTATAACCCTTGACCAATACACCCCTGCTTTCCAAATGGATTCTTGTATACCACAGTTATGTATTATTTATTTAAATATGACTGAAATGGATTTAGCATCTATTACGTGCCAGGCTCTGTGCTGGGCACTGAGATCCTGCAGTGAGCATAATAGATGAATCCTTGCACTAATGATGGGAGATAAATGAAGTAGCTAAAGTCTCAGGTGGAGATAAGGGACAAGGAAGAAAATGAAGCAAGGTGTAAGAAGGGAACTATGGATTACAGTGTATAAAGTGGGTCAAGGAAAGCTTCCTGTAAGATGGCATGGAGCAGTCATCCCAGGGAGCAAACATGTCAGGCTGGGGTGAGTGTGTACATGCTGTTTGTAGTGACAGAAGTGGAATGGAGCAGGATGGGTAAAGTGCAGCACAGGTGGCCAGGTGGAGGACCATGGGACTGATGCTGAGTGTGGTGGGGATGCCATGCATTCTGACCCAAGGAGTGAATAGAGCTGATCCTGTAAGGTATGATCTGCCTGCTGTTTCAACAGCAAACTGTAGGAAGGTAGGATGCTTCTCACTTTGGGGAATTTTCACTTCCTGGCTGCCTGTCAGCAGCAAGTCCTTCCCCCAAGAGCAGCAGACCCACGAGGGCATGGCTATTCTCCCTGTCCCTTTCTGCAAGCACTGACCTGAGTCAGCGACCACAGCTGGGTGCTCAGCATGAACAAGCATACAAGTGTTGGGACCTGCCCCCACAGCCCAGAATTTCCATCACTTCTTCTAAAGCAGACAGTAGTTTCTGAGCAGCAATTTCTGGTCCAGTCCATGAGTGGGAGCCCACACCTTGAGGTTGCACTTCATGAGACAGAGGAGCAACTAGGACCCTAACCCAGGGCAACTCTTGGCACAGTGGAAACTACCAGAATGCCCAGGGGTGTCCCCAGCGCTGATGCCAGGGTGCCTTATGGGATCACCTGGGTTGTGCCCAGGGACAGTCAGGGCCTACAGCAGGGGAGTGAACACAGACTTAACCACCAGCATGTTCTGGTTGAGAAAACTCTAATGAGCTTATTCCCGTTAGCTTTCTGCTACTTAGAATGAGCATTAAATGAAATATTTCACCAAGAACCTAGAGAAAACCTGGGGGAAACTGGTACTCTAGGGCCATCAGCAGACAGCACAATGGATGAACAAAGGTGCGTGTTTGTTACCTTTGTTACCTAGTCCCAGTTTCCTGGGGCCAGGTGACCAACCAGACACCCAGCCCAGCTGAGGAGGCCTCTCCTCCTTGCCCCACCCCATTTCCTGTTGGTACAGTTACAGATAAGCACCTGTAAGAAGCTGCACTCAGTTTTGTTGCCTGTGGGCACAGAAACTACAAGGAAGCTAAAACAAGCACATCAAAATGCCTTTTAAAAAGTTGGGGAATGTATGTGTTTTACCATTTTTGTCCCAGAAACACTTAGAATTAAGAATTGGTTTGTTTGCTGCTTTAGAAAATCAAACTATATGAAGTCAAAGCTTACCTCAAAAAAGGAAACTTGTGATTTCCCAAAATTATAAATACATTAATATGTTGGACCTTTGCTTAAGGCACTGATATAAACTGTGAATTAAACTTAAGTCTGCAGGACTGACATTTCTTAGGAAACTGGAGAATTCCTGGAGCATCAGAAAACCAATGTTAGCCATTACTATTAAAATTTGTGATTACTTTTGGTGATTAAGTGTCAAGACTGAAACAAACAAGAAAAGAATAAACACTCATTTAATTCAATTATTTACGTATTCAGTTGCCATTTATCAAGCACCTACTATTTGACAAGTGCCCCAAAGCTTCTGGAAAGATTAAGGACTTGCACAATCTGTTAGAAAGTGGCTTGGACTGGAAATGAACTCTAGCCTTCAACCAGCAATGGAATCCTGAGCCTGGAGGACCCCCTCCTTGGGATGCTAAAATGTTAAATAATAACCAGGCTAGGGCAGTAACTGAGCCTCACATTAACCAACTTGGTCCAGTGAGAACCATTCACAAAGCATTTCACCCTGAAGTTTGTCTGTATCTTCTTGAGCTGTCCTGAAACAATCCAGAAATTTTAGTTTCAAAAAAAAAAAATAATTTAGAAAATCGCATAGTTTTCTTGAGCAACAATAATGAAACCAAAGGATGTTGGTGACTTCACTGTTTTTTTTTTAATTTGAAAAAAACACATTCTTTATTATAACTTACCCCTCTCTCTGTCTCTTATGTTATGCTTTCTTAAGGGTGATATACCAGATATTGGTTTGACCCAAGGAAAATTTTTAAAACAAACCTACTGCATACTTTTTTTGGCACACTATGTAGCTCTCTAGTATAGCTTGAATACCGGAATGAGTTCTGATGCATCTTAAGCAGGAACAGGGATGTGGAGAAATTCTCCTCTGGGACAAAAACTGTTTTTATTGGATAAATATTTTGACCAACCATTTGGGACCTTGATGGGGAAGAGGGCAGATATTTGATAGGGAAATAGAAGGCATTGCAGAGCCCAAGTCTTTGTGAACAAACAAGAGCCATTATCATTTTGGAATTAATGTGGAAACTGTTCTCTTACCAAAACCCAGGATGAGACTTCTTGTAAGGGCAGACAAGAAAGATGCAAAACAACTGTTTTGCAAATTTGGCAAAAGCAGTAGCCAGCTTTTGCCAAATTGTACAGTTTCAGAGCAGACAGAACTAAGACACAAACCAAATAAGTAAAGAGACACCACCCCCAGCAGGCCTTTTGCAGAGAGAGGGTAGGCAGAATTAATCTTCCTAGAGCCTATGCTGTTGAAAACACATAGTTACAGAAATTTGTTAAGATGTTCTATTTTAAGTCCTCCTATTGAGCAACTGGAGATAGAGAAACTGAAAGTTATCTCTGCAATTGGTGTGGAAAGTCCTGATATAACAAAGCAAGAATCCCACAGCAGATGGCATGGAATAAAAGCAGAGTGAGGTACACGGAGACAGACGACAGGAAAACCAGGGCAGAGAAAATGTGATTTACTCATACCTGGCTAAATTAATTGTATGCTGTCTAGTAAGAAGGGATGGGGAGTTAATTCCAAAACTAAACTATATCTGATTTGTAGAAATTATACTTTTATACAAACTATATACATCCTAAGTGTGCTGTAAACTGTATATTGTCTCCTTTACAGTGTACATTCAATTCTTTATAGCTAATATTTTTGTCTTTCAAAAAAATTTAAGAACTTCAAACATTTTCTAGTATTCTAAAAAGACATATTGAGTGCAAAAGACTCATTGAACTCAAATGGTAATTATAATCAAGCATTAGGTGCCTAGAGAGGGACTATCAGATATACAGTCCCTTAAAAACCTTAAAATCCTTGGGAATGCAAGCTGGTGCAGCCACTCTGGAAAACAGGATGGAGGTTCCTCAAAAAACTAAAAATAGAACTACCCTACGACTCAGCAATTGCACTACTAAGCATTTATCCACAGGATACAGGTGTGCTGTTTTGAAGGGACACATGCACCACCATGTTTATAGCAGCACTGTCAGCAATAGCCAAAGTATGGAAAAGGCCCAAATGTCCATCGAAGGATGAATGGATAAAGAAGATGTGGTATATATATACAATGGAGTATTACTCGGCAATCAAAAAGAATGAGATCTTGCCATTTGTAACTACACGGATGGAACTGGAGGGTATTATGCTAAGTGAAATTAGTCAGTCGGAGAAAGACAAAAATCATATGATTTCACTCATATGAGGACTTTAGTAGACAAAACAGATGAACATAAGGGAAAGGAAACAAAAATAATATAAAAACAGGGAGGGGGACAAAACAAAAGAGACTCATAAATATGGAGAACAAACTGAGGGTTATGGAAGGGGTTTTGGGAGGGGGAATGGGCTAAATGGGTAAGGGGCATTAAGGAATCTACTCCTGAAATCATTGTTTCACTATATACTAACTAATTTGGATGTAAATTTTAAAAACTAAAAAATAAAATTAAAAAAAAACTTAAAATCTCAGGTTTTAAGCAATGGGTGTACAGCCCATAATAGTGTTGTCAAAGAAAAATATAATGTGAGCCATGTATGTGCATTAACAAGATAAAAAGTAAAACAAACAAAAAAAACAATGTAAAATTTAAAAGATAAAAAGGGTGTGCCTGGTTGAGTCAGTCGGTTGAGCATCCAACTTGACTCAGGTCATGATCTCACAGTCTGTGAGTTTGAGCCCCATGACAGGCTCTGTGCTGACAGCTCAGGGCCTGGGGCCTGCTTCGTATTCTGTGTCTCCCTCTCTCTCTCTGCCCCACCCCTGCTTGCGCTCTCTCTCTGTCTCTCAAAAATGAACAAACGTTAAAAAAATATATAAAAGATAAAAAGAAATAGGTAAAATTAATTTTAATATGTTTTATTTAATTCAATATATCCAAAATATTATTTCAACATGTAATCAATTGTAGAAACAATTGAGATATGTTACAATTTTTTAATATTCTGAAATCCAGTCCATATCTTGTACTTACAGTACATCTCACTTTAGACTAGCCATATTGCAAGGTCCCAAGAACCACCATGGCTAGTAGCTGTAGATCAGACCACCCAGGTGCATAGCATGCTCACACACACACACACACACACACACACACACACGTTGAATAGAGAACAGAGGAGAAAAAACACTATGATCAAAGTGTGTTGGGGGCGCCTGGGTGGCTCGGTTGGTTAAGCATCCGACTTCGGCTCAGGTCATGATCTCACGGTCCGTGAGTTCGGGCTCTGTGCTGACAGCTCAGAGCCTGAAGCCTGTTTCAGATTCTGTGTCTCCCTCTCTCTCTGCCCCTCCCCTGTTCATGCTCTGTCTCTCTCTGTCTCAAAAATAAATAAACGTTAAAAAAAATTTTTTTTTAAATGTTTTAAAAAAGTGTGTTGGTCGGCACTGATGCTGTTTGGTTTTATTGTTTAAAATGAAGCATAGCTCCAAAGAGGGAAAAGCTAAATTTCTTATGATGTTTTTCTGGCAACAGTTTTGCACTGGCATGATCCATAGATTTTATTTAAAGCTCTTTAAATTCCCACGTTCCATAAAATCTTAACCAAAAAGGAAAGCAATTTGTCAAAAGTGAGGGACTAACTTGAGTGCCTGCATAATAAGTGTCCCGTGTCCCTTGATAGAAATAAATATGGAAAGCAGTTTATTCCAATCATAGGTCTTATTAAATCAAAAAGGAAGAGTTTCTCAGCTACATCTCTATTCTCAGATACCAAGAGAAGTACCCACCTAAAATAAAACTGGCCTGCAGGTGTATTAACAACCCCCAGAGGGATTCTTCAGATGCAGCGAGGAGGTCGTCTCTTGGAGAGGTTTCTCTAAACAGGACAAGCAAAGAAAAGCTCGCTGTGAGTGATCTACGGACCCAAAGGAGACAATTGGCAGTATAAGAAAAACATACACTAAAATACACCTAAGCACATCTCCCAGAAGCATGCTCAACAAAACAGTGCTAGGGAGAAAATGGTGAGTGAGGAACAACAGGAGGGACAAAAAGGAGGCTAGTCTCCAACCGCAAACAAAGATGGCATCTGTGCTTGGCTTGCTGTCAATTCTGGGAGTGTCCGCGGCCTGCACAGGCTCCTGTGTTCCAGCCACTCCAGCATGAGCTCAGGGAGGAAAGACATTCCTGCTCCCCATGTAGTTAAAAACACCTTTGTTTGAAATCCTTGCCTTCTGGGTACTTTAGGAAAAGCTTTTTTCTTTCTTTTCCATCTTATCCCCAAAGAGCACATTTAATACTGTAAACGTAATGAGTCTCTAAAGAGGAGATAAAGGGAAAACTGTGAACGATCCAAAAATGAGAACCACCATACCAATCTGGTAATGCCATTTCTTTTAAACCAAAGAAACAAAATGTTCAGTTTTTTCGGTTCATTCGCTCTCTTTGGCAGTGTTTTCAGGGTCCAGATACAAGAACATATTATGTATAAGATGGGCCTCTTGCTCCTGCTTCCCACAAGGAAAGTTAAGGTATGGGATGATTTAGCAGGAGGCTGTCGGGGACTATAGAGATGTCTACAGAATACAGAACAGCATCCTCCAAAGAGTCACACTCCAAAAAGTATTGGTTTCACTTTCTATAGTAATTAAAAGAAAAATGGAAGAGGAATATAAATGGTCTCAAAAGAGCAGACACTGGAGGCTTCGTGTGAATTTCCTGCAATTCAATTACCATGATGGAGACTCTGTGCAGGCCTTTTGTTGTTGTGCCCAAGGAAGGTCAGTGGGCTGCATTTCAGGGTCTCAGCTGCTGTTTTATGACAAATATAATGTACATGAAGACTTGGGGCCCCATGTGTCTGCAGCTGCTGTGAGCTAATTTTCCAGGATAGCGTCAAATAATTGCCAACGATGATTAAATTTAGTGTCCCCATGATATTATAAGTTATGTCTTTTGGGAAAGAGTCTGAGCCTAATATTTAATACCAGAGATATGATTAAGCACTGAAAAGTAAATAAATAAATCATGCCTAGCAAGGAAGAGCAAAATTATTCAGATACAGCTATTATATTTGCAGACAAAATTAATGGCTCAAATACTTAGAAAAATTAGATTACACAGAATTTGTAAATATTCTTTATCAATGTTTTTTTTTTTCTCCATGTGACTTCCCCAATATTCAGAGATCTGAAAATTTCTCTTGCACATCAGTGAGTTTTGAATGCTGGTGAGGATAATGTTGTGTCCTCAGAAATAATGACAGGAGAGGTGGGCAAACTTATGGTATAACTCATATGTTCACTGCCAGGACTAAATTCTGGGTGGACAGGGTGGACAATGGCCAGCACCATGTGCTGGGAGGCTCCCTTCAGCTGTCGTCGAGAATCTGTTTGCAGCCCTGCCCTAAGCTAGCTGTGTGATTTGGGATGAAGATTTTATTTGTTCCTGTTGTTCATTCTTTGAGTCCGCTATGCCTCAGATTCTTTGTAATCTGGAGACAATCGTGCCCATCCCACAAAGTTACTGGGACAGATCTCCCCTTGTGGGAACTTAATGGTAGAGTACACCTCATTCCTTTTTTTTTTAATGTTTATTTATTTTTGAGAGAGAGAGAGATACGAGTTCGAGCAGGGGAGGGGCAGAGAGAGGGGGAAACAATATCTGAAGCAGGCTCCAGACTTTGAGCTGTTAGAACAGAGCCCAAAGTGGGGCTCGAACTCACAAACCATGAGATCATGACCTGAGCCAAAGTCAGACAACCAACTGAGCCACCCACATGCCTTTTACCTCACTAGGTCATCAGGAGTTCCCCACTAAAATGGAAAAGTCAGTAAATAAAAAGGCCCCTGTAGTCCCCAGAAGGTCACAGAAGAGTTGTGCATTAACTAGTTCCTGATTGTTGGCCCTAAGCATGAATTCATTCTTTAGAACAACCAGTCCCTGGCACAGAAGTGGGGTGCCAGGTCTCTGGCCAAGCACAGGTGGGGACAATGGGGCAGGCAGGGGTGCTGCCTCAAGAATGGCTGGTCTGGGCAGAGCCACAGGAAGGGTGTGAGAATGCTTCAGGCAGAGAGCAGGGATCACGTGGCCTGGGGAGGACCAGGGACATCTGGAGGGGAGATGGGGTACTAGGGTGTCAGAGAGGCAGTCCCATTGGCCCCAAGCAAGGGGCTGTACACAGGTGTCAAAGACAGGCTTTCTTCACCCCAGGTGCTGCCTTACTCCTTCTTCCCTCTTACCTGCAGTCCACTGGTGGTGTCACTACTGCTCCCAGACCCACCCCCCAACCCCATCCCCATAACAGCCCAGATGGAACTCTGGAGCCATGGCCCAGAGAGACTACCACTTGCTCAGCAAGGAAGGAGTGAAAGAGATGCTGCTTGTCTCTCTCTCATTTAAGTGGACATAGACCTATGGCTTGCACTGTTTTTCTTTGCTTGGAAAATAAATAGCTGTACATGTTCATAGAATTTTCACCTAATTCAAACACAAATAAAAATAGTAAAAAAATAAAAAATAAAAATCACCTATTATTTCACTGCCAAAACCTAACACCATTTTGGATTTTCTTTCCTATAACTGTGCTCATCCTATCAGTGGGGATGGAGGTGAAGGTATCCCAGGAGGAGACACTTAAAAATTCCCATTTGACATAGTACACTTGCTTCGGTAGAAAGCGGTGTCTTTCAGGTTCCCCCAAACTCTCTGGAAGTAGTTGTGTCTTCTGTGTTTCCAGGTTTCTTCCTCCTCCTCTGTTTCCAGGCCAAGAGAGTAGAAAGCTAAAAGTCACCATAAACACACCCATGGCAGAGCGTGTAGCCAGCAGAAGTCTTCCAGAATGTCAAATGTTGGGAAGGGGAAGGCCCAGACCAGATCAACCCAGGCTTCCAGTTCTCCCTCACACTGCCAGACTTCTACCAGTCCCCATTCTCCAGCACCTCCTTTCCAAAGGACCGTGCTTGTACCCCATCCCTGAGAGGGAGCACCCCACTCACGTGAACCATGGCCTACAGGCCTTCAAGGGGCAGGCACTGCTTCTTCCAGAACAGGCTCCACCAGGGCTTGCAGGAAGATTCTCTGTTCAGCCCCCAAACTTTGATTCAGGCACGTGACTCCCCTGGGGTCACAACCCTCTCAGCTAATGGGAAAATGTTGTAGAAAAACAATGAAGCATAAACTGGTTTAATGTTTTCAAAATATCATTCCCATTGGAAATGAAACCGGGTGTGTGGTAACCTTTCTTTTAACAATATACTTCAAACATCATCAAGAGACAGCTCTACACCTACCTCCTCTTGCCCCTTCTGCTCCTTCCCTGACTACCCTCTTATCCCTTCTTCACCCCTTAAACTCTCCAGATATTTATCACTATACTCCTTCTTGTTCATCCGGGCTTCCTCAGGTATCCCTGAGATTTAGAACAAGACTATCAATCAGAGGCTCACACAAGGGGACTCCCTAACTCCCCCACACTCACACATTCAAGCATGTTAGCTGGTAACAGAGCAGGGAAATTTTTGGAATAAAAACTGGAGATAGAACTATCCCCACGGTTTACTCATGGTTTACTGGTTTACTGTATCTAATACAGTAAATCCCTTTCGTTTGAAAACAATGGTAGTGTCACTTGTATAAAAGAAAGCACCCTTTTATACGACTGAAATATTCAGGGATGATTTTCATTGAAAAAGTAGCAGCTTGCTTTGCAGATGTAGACCCGGCCTTAATTGTACTAACTCCCAAACGTGAGTTGAATAGACATGGAGTCTGATATACTTCTGTTCTCCAGCCCCTGTCTTCTCTGCCTTCCCATCCCCACCCCCCAACTGGCCCAAATACTTAAAAGCAGGACTTAGAATGGAAAAGATCTGGGGCAACTGGGTAACTCACTGGTTGAGCGTCTAGGTCTTGATTTGGGCTCAGGTCATGATCTCAGGGTTGTGGGCTCCTGTATAGGGCCCCACATAAGCCCAACACTCAGGGTGGAGCCTTCTTGGGATTCTCTCTCTCTCTCTCTCTCTCTCTCTCCCCCTCCCTCTCCTGCACTCACTCTTGCACGCACTCTCTCTCTCTCAAAAAAAAAAGAACTATATGAAACCTCATATGTTATATTCTTCCACTTTATAGTTTAGTGGTGGTGTGAAATTTTATCTTAACAAAATGAATCAGATAAAGACAGTCCCATAATACAGTTTTTAATTGAAATTGGTGATTTATCTCATTAATTTTATTTTTAAAAATTTTATTCTAATTAAACAATAATGAGAGGTAACATCATGGGTTTTATCTTTAATAATTTATTTGGAGATAAAATAATTTCATTTTTTAATACTATGTTTCAAATGATACAAAGGTTCTTAAGGCACAATTCGAATTTTTATTCCTAGAGCTAAAAACCACTTTTGATTTCTCCTTCTTGATTATTCCTCTCACTGATTAGATGGCAAGCTGTGTGAGGATTCTACTCCAAAAATGCCCTCACACACTCTTCACTCGAGGCTTGCCTCTTGGTGCCATGGCCCTACCCTGGCTGGACTTCACCACCATTCAACCCTGTGACTGTGATGGTTACCTAACCAGTGGCCCAGCTGCCCCCATCTTTCTAATGACCTCTCTAGAACATTCCAGGGGTTAAGCCCAGGTAAATATTCACTATAGGATGAAATCCAACTTCTTTAGCATAGTGTCTTCGTCTCCTGATAGTCTTCCAACTGTATCAAGAATTCATCAAATTCATCTTCCAGTTTCTGTTTTCTAATGCCAAGCTTCAGGTAATATTTAAATAACTGTGCTTGTGGATGCTTATAAAATACTTTCATGTCATAAAATCATTATCTTCACAGACATGCTCTAATGCAAACATAGGATTTTACTGTAATTCAAAGGTAATCTACAGTAAAGTTTACTCTTGTATTAACTATTGTTTAAAAAATTTGAAAGCTGGCAAAGCAAGTTAACAATGTAAATAAAACTTCAAGAAATAATCGCTTAAATGAATAAATGCCATAAAGTAATTCAGAAACCAAAATTTACATACAAATGACTCACTAATTATAAATCATTTTTGGCTGTTCATTAATTCAGGAAGCCTTCCACAGTTAACCAATTCTTTTCTTAGTGGTGTCTGGTTAGGCTACCCATTTCCAGGCCTCCTACAGATCCTGTGGGCCAACTTACCTTTGTAGTGGCAGTTCGTAGCTAGGGTCATTTTTAGTCTTCATACAGATTAGAAAAAAGTGACCCTTCTGGGTGGAGAAACCTGCATGGGTGAGTTTGGCCAGATGAGCATGGTCTAAATTCCAGTTTCCACTCACTTCCTTGGCCAAGAGCCCTTGTGGATTTAACATTAGACACAACTGAATGTAGTGGCCTTGCTCCTATCACTGGGTCTGGCTGAGTACAGGTACTTAATAAATATTGGTTGAATTATAATAAAATTATTTTCCTTGATTTTCTTTACTCAGTAACATGCATTTAGTATGTAGACCTAAAAATTTGGGACAGTTATTTTGAACTGATTCCTGATTCTGTATGTATCTTAAGCACTTGTATACATATAAATAACCATGTTTCAAATATATGTGTAATTACCATATACAAATAATAAAACAAATGAACAAAATTCATTTTTTTTTTTAATTTTTTTTTTTCAACGTTTATTTATTTTTGGGACAGAGAGAGACAGAGCATGAACGGGGGAGGGGCAGAGAGAGAGGGAGACACAGAATCGGAAACAGGCTCCAGGCTCTGAGCCATCAGCCCAGAGCCCGACGCGGGGCTCGAACTCACGGACCGCGAGATCGTGACCTGGCTGAAGTCGGACGCTTAACCGACTGCGCCACCCAGGCGCCCCCAAAATTCATTTTTAAAGTTTACTAAACATAGTAGAATGTGATCATTTGGTATAGTCATACATTCTAAAAGTAATGTAAATGTATTGACTATAAAAATTGTCATTAGAATTTCTATTTTTGGTAGACTAGGATCAATCTTTCCTCCTGGAACTCTTATAAAAGCTAAATAATCTTTTTAAAAAAATCTGTTTGTGGACATCAAAAACTAACAACATAAGCAAGAACTGTAAGGTAAGATCCAAGAAAATGCTGACATCCAGACCAGCAAGCCTAGCCCCTGAAACTAGTCCAGCCTCTTGCCCTAGTGTTGGCTAAAATGGAGATTGGTGAGAGACTGGTGGTGGTGTTTGTGACAGCCCCCTATATTCGGGGAGACAAACACAGGAGCCCAGGACTTTCCAAGCATTGGGATCTGGCAAGCCCCTAGAGTTTTGACATGAGGCCCAGCTATAATAAGACTGGAAGCAATCCAGCTTTCACACAGACCACACTACCACTTCATGTCCCCTGGGTGGCTCAGAAACAACTCAGTGCTTGCAGTTGGATCAGGAAAATCTTAGATTGTTAGTGTCCCAGGAGCTTGACAAAAGAAAGAAAAATAAAGCTCTCAGGAAGAAGATAAGGTCAAGGCTGAAATTGTTTCTACCAAAAAACAAACAAACAAAGTTCAAATACAATGTTCATCATAAAATCTAAAATAACCAGACACAGGAGGGGATATGACGTCAAAAACAAGAGACAATAGCGGCTCCTCGGTGGCTCAGTTGGTTAAGCCTCAGATTCTTGGTTTTGACTCAGGTTTCGATCTCATAGTTCATGAGATGGAGCCCCACAGTGGGCTCTGTGCTGACATCATGGAGCCTGCTTGAAATTCTCTCTCTCCTTCTCTCTCTCTTTGCCCCTCCCTCATTTTCTCTCTCTCTCAAAATAACTAAATAAACTTTAAAAAAAATAAGAGATAATAGAAGCATAGAGACTCTATGTATTGAAATATGAAAATAAAACATTAAAATAAACATGAGATAGGGACCCTAGAACTTAAAACAAAGTAACTGAAGTCAACATAAATAACTTAAATATAAATAAAAAATTAATGATTGAGTTCAACACAAGAAGTGACACCACTGAGAAAAGAATTGGTTAACTGAAGACAGATGAAAAGAAATTATCCATAAAGAAGCATGGATATAAAAAAAAGGGTAGAAAACAAAAACTGTCAAAACAGAAAGGATCATAAAGGATATGGAAGATACAGGATCCAGAAGAACAGGAGAGAAAGAATAAGCAGAAACAATACTGGAAGAGATAATACCTGAGAATGTGTTAAAACTGATGGAAGGTGTCAATGCTACATATTCAAGAAGCCCAAATGTGACATACATACAAATACACAATAATAATACAACTGCAGAAAACAAAGTCAAAGAGAAAAATTTTAAAACAGCCAGAGACACAAGATAGGTTGTGTTCAATTACTTACAATCAGAAGACTTCTCAACAGAAACTATGAAGTCCAAAATATAACAAAATGATATCTTTTTTTTAATATGAAATTTATTGTCAAATTGATTTCCATACAACATCCAGTGTTCATCCCAACAGGTGCCCTCCTCAATGCTCATCACCCACTTTCCCCTCCCTCCCACCCCCATTAACCCTTAGTTTATTCTTAGTCTTTAAGAGTCTCTTATAGTTTTCCTCCCTCCTTCTCTAACCTTTTTTCCACTTTCCCTCCCCCATGGTCTTCTGTTAAGTTTCTCAGGATCCACATAAGAGTGAAAACATATGGCATGTGTCTATCTCTGTATGACTTATTTCACTCAGCATAACACTGTCCAGTTCCATCCACGTTGCTACAAAAGGCCATATTTCATTCTTTCTCATTGCCAAGTAGTATTCCATTGTATATATAAACCACAACTTCTTTAGCCATTCATCAGTTGATGGACATTTAGGCTCTTTCCATAATTTGGCTATTGTTGAAAGTGCTGCTATAAACATTGGGGTACAAGTGCCCTTATGCATCAGCACTTATGATATCTTGAGTGTACTGGGGCAAAGTAACCATCTTCCCAGAGCTCTATTCTCAGAAACTAGACAAAGAAAGATCTTGTTTAATGAAGATAGGTTTCAGCTAATTTTATAACTAGACACGGACATTACAAGAAAGTAAAAGAGCTAATTTCTCTCATGAACATAGATGTAGAAACCTGAAATCATATAGAATCAAACTATATATAAAAACTATATATATAACATAATATTTATACATATTTATATATACATAACATATATACATATACATATATACATATATTTATACATAACATAATAACTATATATAAAACATAATATTTACTCCATATGCATTTATTCCAGCAATATAGAATTCGTTTAACATTAGAATAACCGTTGTAATTCACAACATCAACAGATTAAAAGAGAACAAATAGACAACTCAATATGCAGAAAATGTATTTGATAAAAGTCAACCTCCATAAACGATACATTAAGAAAAACTCTTAAGCTAGAAACAGAGCATTTCATTCAAATAAAGGGTAACTACACGAAGGTGTACACTGAACATCATACCTAAGAGTGAAATGTGGGAAGTTTTTCTTTTGAAGTAGGGATTAAGACAAGAATGTCCTCTATCAGTGTTTCTTTTCAACACTGTTCTGGAGGTCTTAGCCAGATAGATCAGTAAAGCCAAAAGAAAAAAGGAAGGAGGGAGGGAAAAAGAGAGGAAGGAGGGAGACTACCATTATCTATGGATGATATCACTGTATAATTTAAAAATGCAACGAAGTATAAATAAGCTATTAGGATCAAGAATTGAGGTTAGCAAGATTGCTGGTTATATACAAATCAGTACTTTAAAAATCAATTGCATTTCTATATACAGGTAAATAATCAAATAATGAAATTTGAGATACAAGGTATGAGATATAACAGCAAGAGTCCTGAGATATTTAATAGCATCAAAAAATGGGAAAAGAGCAAGAAATGTCCAACACCTCCAGACAGAAAATTAAAAGTCATTAATAAGTAAATAAAAGAAGATCTAAGTAAATGGAAAAAGATACCATGTCTATCACCCTTTTTCCATGGGTGGAAAATTCAATATTATAAAGATATAAGTTCTCCTCCAGTTGATATAGATTCACTGCAAACCCTACAAAAATTCCAACAGGTTTTGTGTATGTGCACTTTTTCAAGCTGATTCTAAAATTTATATAAATATGCAAATCATTGAGAAGAGTGAAGACACTCTTTCAAAAAGAAAAATGAACAAGGTCAGAGAGTTTACTTTGTTGGATATCAAGACTTCTTATAAAGCTGAAGATAATTAAGAGATAAGAATAGAAAGATAAAACCAATGAAACAGAATGGAGACCCCAGAAACACATCACGCATATACGGACAGTTGATTTATGACAAAGATGTAGAAAAAGGGGGCAAAGAATGGTCTTTCCAATAAATTGTTCTGGGAATGGGGAAAAAAAAAACCTGCCCCTTCTTCATACACCAGATTGATTCCAGTTGTATTACAGACCTATGAAATAACAAGTAGTAAAGTCTTTACAAAATAATATGGAAAAGTACTTCATGTTTTGGGGTTTGGGAAAATTGGATTGAGGAAACAAAAGTACTAACTTAAGAAAAAGATTGACACACTGGACTACATTGAAATTATGAATTTCTACTTATTAAGTGATGCCTTAGGATAGTAAATATACAAATTATAGAAGAAGACATTTGTAATATATACTACTGCATATGGCTCATACTCAGGATATATTTATAAATGCCTACAAATTATTAAGAAAAAGATTGGGGCGCCTGGGTGGCGCAGTCAGTTAAGCGTCCGACTTCAGCTAGGTCACGATCTCGCGGTCCGTGAGTTCAAGCTCCGCGTCAGGCTCTGGGCTGATGGCTCAGAGCCTGGAGCCTGTTTCCGATTCTGTGTCTCCCTCTCTCTCTGCCCCTCCCCCGTTCATGCTCTGTCTCTCTCTGTCCCAAAAATAAATAAACGTTGAAAAAAAAAATTTAAAAAAATTAAAAAAAAAAAAGAAAAAGATAAATATACCAATAGACAAAATAGGAAAAAGACTTAAATAGGCATTTAACAAAAAAGGAAATAAAAATAGTCAATAAAACTATGAAAAGGTGCTCAATATGTTAGGGTTCTCCAGAGAAACAGAACTAATAGGCGATCTATCTATCTATTTATCATCTATTGAGAGAGACAAAGAAAGTCTGAAATCTGCAAGGAAGGCCGGAAGCTTGGACTTCCCAAAAAGAGTTAATGTTGCAGCCTTGAGTCTGAAAGCAGTCTGGAGGCAGAATTCCCTCTTTACAGGAAACCTCAGTTTTTGCTTTTCGTACCTTCAACTAATTGGATGAGGCCCAGACACATCATGCAGGATGATCTGATTCACTACAGGTCTATTCATTTAAATGTTAGTGACATCTAAAAAACATGTTCACAGCAACACCTGGACTGAGAGTCAGGTTTGACCAAACAACTGGGTACCATAGCCTTGCCTGTTTAACACATAAAACTAACCATCATATTCAACCTCCTTAACAATAGAAAAATGCAAATTGAAACTACAATAAGATACCACCACACATGTTCCAGAATGGCTAAAATTAAAAAGACAAACCCTACCAAATGTTAGAATGTGGAGAAATGGAGACTTTCACGTGCTGCTCTTGATGTGAAAATACAACCACTTTAGAAAACTCTTACAGGTTGTCTTAACCTATAACCACTCCTCAGTATTTACCCAAAGAAGTACATACACATACTCATGAGAAGACACACACAAAATTGTTCATCAACATTACTCAAAGCAGGCAAGAATTGCAAGCAACCAATTGTCCATAAAGAGAAAAATGAATAAATTATGGTCTGCTATTCCACAGACTTTTATACAAGCGAAAGTGGAAGAACTACACATGCAACATCTTAGGTGGATTTTATAAATCTACTGTGTGGAATGAACAAAACACAATATGATATAATATATCTTATATGATTCCAATCACATGAAGTTTTAAAAATCTCTAATATTTAAGTATACACAAGTAGATGGGAAAAGAATAAAGACAAGGGTGTGGTTACTACAGAAGTTAGCCGATATTAATGTAAATGAAGGGGGTATAAAACTATATTTTGAAAAATATTATATAAATGGAATCATACAGTATGTAGCATTTTGGGGTTACCTATTTACACTCAGAATAATTGCCTGGAGATACATCCAAATTGATGTGTGTGTCAACAGTTCACTTCTTTTTGTTCCTGAACAGTATTTTATGATACAGATGCACATTGTGCTAAACCATTTGCCCATTGAAGGGTATCTCTGTTTGCAATTTTGACTACTACAAGTGAAGCTTTTATGAATACTCATATACAGGTTTTTGTGTGAATATGAATCTTCATTTGTCTGGGATAAATGCCCCAGAGTGCAATTGCTGGGTCATGTGGGAATTGCCTGTTTACTTTCATATGAAAGTCCTAACCGATTTTCCAGAGTAGCTGTATCATTTCCTATTCGAACCAGCAATATGTGGATGATCCAGTTTCCCTACACCCACATCAGCAATTAGTGTCATCCCCATTTGTCTTTAGCCATGTAGAGGTATCTCATTGTGGTTCAATTTGCATGTCCCTAAAGGCTACGAATGTTGAACACCTTTTCGTGGGCTTATTTGCAATCTGTATTTCCTCTTCCTTGAAATGGCTGCTTATGTTTTTTGCTTATTTTCTAATTGGATTGTTTGTTGACTCTTAAGTTTTAAGATTTCTTTGTTCTAGATCCTAGTCCTTTGCCAGAAGTTTGATCTGTAAATATTTCACTCAGTTTGTAGTTTGCCTTTTGATCCTCTCCACAAGGTCTTTCACAGAGCACAAGTTTTTAATTTTGATTAGTCCAATTCATAAATATTTCCTTTACATCTAAGTCTGTGATCCATTTTGAGCTACTTTTTATGTAAAGTATGAGGTTTAGGTCAAGGTTTATTTTTGCCTATGGAAGTCCAGTTTCCCCAAAACCATTTAGTTGAAAAGGCAACCCTTCCTCCATTATACTGCTTTTGTACCTTTGACAAAAATCAGCTGAGCATATGTGTGTGGGTCTATCTTCTGGGTTGTCTGTTCTGTTGCATTGATCTATGTGTCTGTCATACTGCCAGTACCACACTCTTGACTTCTGTAACTAGATAGTAAGATAAACTGACTTCTCTCACTTTATTCTTCTTTTTCAAAATTGTTTTAGCTATTCTATTCCCTGTGCCTTTCAATATAAATTTTGGGATAAACTTCTCTATGTCTACAAAACTATTTTCTGGGATTCTAATTAAAATTGCATTCAATTACTGATCAATTGGAGAATTGGCATCTTTATTATATTGAGCAGTGTAACACATGAACATGGTGTACCTCCATTTATTAGGTATTCTTGGTTTCTTTCATTGGCATTCCATAATTTCAGCATGTACATTCTGTACATATTTGTTCGATTTGTGCCTAAGCCTGACATTTTCTTTGGAACTATTGTAAATAGTATTGAGTTTTTAATTTTGGTTTTTAAATGTTCATTATTAGTATACAGAGATGCCATTGGTTTTTGCATATGGCTCTTGTATCCTAGTACCTTGCTGACCTCACTTCTTAGTTCTAGGAATATTTTTTTATAAATTCCTTGGGACTTTTTATGTAAACAACCATGTCATTGGCAAATCAGAGCAGTTTTATCTCTTCCTTTGCAAGTGTCATGTGTTTTATTTCTTTTTTGTGCCTTATTTCAAGGCTAGATTTTTCAGTACTATGCTGAATTAAGTGTAGTGAGAGCAGACACCCTTGTATTTGTCCCAGTCCTGGGGCGGGGGGGGGGGGGAGTGTTCAGTCTTTCACCATTAAGTATAATGTTATCTGTAGGTTTTTTGAAGCTCCCCCTATTCCTGGTTTGCTGAGAGCTTTTGTCGTGAATTAGTGTAGGATTGTATCAGATTTTTTTATGCATCAGTTGATATAATCATACACTTTTAATTTAGTATGTCAATGTGCAAATTACATTGATTGACTTTTGAATATTGAACTAGCCTTGCATACCTGGAATAAATCCCACTTTGTCTTGTTGCAGTATTCTTTTCTATTATTCTATTTTGTGGATTTTTTTTTTGTTTATTCTTTTGTACTATCTTTCTCTGGTTTTGATATCAGGGTAATACTAGTCTCATAAAGTAAGTTGAGAAATGTTCTGTCTTCTTTGATTTTCTGAGATGGATTGTGTAAAATTGGTGTTAATTCTCCTTAAAATATTTTCATCTGGATGAAAATATTTTAAGGAGAATTAACACCAATTTCCTTTTTAAGAGCTTTTTACTTACAATTTCAATTTATTTAATGGTTATAGAACTATTCAGTTGTCTATTTCATACTGTTTGAGTTTAGTCATTTGGTTTTCTAGGAATTGACCCAGTTCTTCTAAGCTGGTGACAAACTCTTTATGGTTTCCTTCATCTGAGAATCACTGATTTCCCCTTCATTCCTGAAGGATATTTTTTGCTGAACACAGGCTTTATGGTTAACGATTCTTTTTTTTTCAATACCTGAAAAATGTGTGCCTCTTTTACTTATGGCCTCCATGGTTTTAAATGAGAGATCTACTGTCATTTGAAGAAATGTTCTCTTAAGTAAGGCATAGTTTTTCTGATTCTTTCATGATATTTTTCTTCATTTTTAGTTTTCATACATGTAATTTTGTATTTTTTAAATACTATCCTTCATAAATTTCTGTGTCCTCAAAATCTGGAAAAAGATCATTTTTTTATGAATCAAATTTTTCTTCGATTTTTCCTCTCAAATTTTTATTTAAATTCAAGTTAGTTAACATATAGTGTAATATTTGATACTAGCTTTTAATCAGATGTCATTTGCAAATATCTTCTCCCATTCCACAGGTTTCCTTTTAGTTTTGTTGATTATTTACTTCACTGTGCAGAAGCTTTTTATCTTGATGAAATCCTAATAGTTTTGCTTTTGTTTCCCTTGCTTCCGTGACGTGTCTAGTAAGAAGTTATTCCAGCTGAGGTCAAAGAGGTGGCTGTCTGTGTTCTCTCCTGGGATTTTGATGGTTTCTTGTCTCACATTTAGATCTTTCGTCCATTTGAATTTATTTTTGTGTATGGTCATACATGTAATTTTGATGTTAAGGAGTTTATGATTTCTTTCTGTTTATCCCATTTGGATTTTCTCTGCCAGAGGATAGAGGGTCAGCTCCCAGCTCCCAGCTCAGGTGTCCACACCATTGGAGTGTGGAGTAGAAGTACCTCAGCCAACTTCTGTTGGTAGAACAGGGGCAGGTGGGGCTGGACCTTCCCTGTTCAGTTCACTAGTGCTTTGTTGGAGTATGTGAATATTGCCAAAAAGATTTCCTTTTGTTTTCAGGCCACCCTTTTCCCTGTCCTTTGACCAGGGAAACATGCTTTTCTTAGAGCCTTTTTGTCTGTGCCTGTCAGTGGTTTCTGGTTGGAGGCTTCTGCAGTGCCCTGTCTATGATATGTGGGAGTGATCAAGAAACCTGAGAAAGTCAGTATCATGTAATTCTTTATGTCCTGAGATCTCTAGGCTTTCTGCCTTCTTCTTCCCACCTTTCAGAGTCTTTCTTTGCTTGTTTGTTTTGTTATATCCAGGGCTTTGGGGGTGTATGAAGAAGAGCTTGTGAGGAATGGGACCAGTACATTTGGGAAGAACCAGAAGTCAACACTCATATTTTAATGCACTTTCCTTTATACTAGTTAGTTATATTTCACTGTTACAAGTGGTGAAAAGGTGAGAAAGAAGATGACTGTCATACCTAAAAAGGCTGAGACCCCCTGATGTTACAAATTATTCCGTGTTCTCACACATAACAAAACTGCAATTCTTATAAGTAACAGACATGTGCCAACCCAAGCCAGGTCTTCTGGAGAGTCTGATTTAGGGAAGTTATTTGGCAAAGAAACTGCACAAAGACTTAGGCTGACAGCCTCTAACAAGTTTCAGACTCACCTAACTGTATTCTCACCCCATCGTCTGCCTTCTTTAAATGTTCCTCTTTACTTTTCTGTCATTTTCTCCATGCCTTTTCGTTTGTATACCCTCTTCTCATGGGCAGGCTTCTGAAAAATCATTAACCATTACTGTTTATTGGCTGTTAACAATGTGATCTGTACAGAGCAGAGGTTTCACCTAAGCCCCTGCTCGTTTTGAGAATGATTCCTCAGTTGCTTAAGATGGGCCAAAAGGGGTGCCTGGGTGGCTCAGTCAGTTGAGTGTCTGACTTCAGCTCAGGTCATGACCTCACGGTTCATGAGTTCGAGCCCCATGACAGGCTCTGTGCTGACAGCTCAGAGCCTGGAGCCTGCTTCAGATTCTGTGTCTCCCTCTCTCTCTGTCCCTCCCCTACTCACGCTCTCTCGCTCTCTCTCTCTCTCAAAAGTAAGTAAACATTAAAAGAATTTTAAAAAAAAGATGGCCCAAGAATGAGCCCAAGTAACCACAGTGGTCAGTTCCTCCCAGAAGGCCCTGACATGTCAAACAAGCTACTTACAATGTATTTGGGAGGACAGTGTGGCAGGGTTTAGGGCCATCTGGCCTGGCTCTGGCTCAGTGAAATACACGAAGCTGGGCAGGGGAGGAATGTTGAGAATGTGCTTACCCAGCTCAAGCAAGCATGCTTCCTTTTGCTCTGCTGGAACCTCACCCTGTCTGCTGGCTTGTTGCTTTCTTCACCCTTCTTCCTCCAGACCCTCTTTTCATGAGCCTCCTGCTTGGCCCCCCCAGTGTTCCAGGTCCCTCTTCCCTGTGTCCTTGTTCCCTCGACTCCAGTCTCTTTCTCCTCTGCAGTTCACACCCTCTAGATACAGAGAACAGGAAACAACTCCCATGGGACATGGCTCTAGGCCTCCACCTGCATCTGCATTCTAGGGTAGGCCTGAACCAGAGGTGGCAGGGCCATAGTGCCTGATCCCCCACAGTGGTTCTGTTTTGCAAGGAGAGCCTTGGAAATGGAGTAATCAAAATCTCAGCTCACAGAAGTGAGCTAGGCTGCATTAAAAATTAAAATGGATAGGGGCGCCTGGGTGGCGCAGTCGGTTAAGTGTCCGACTTCAGCCAGGTCACGATCTCGCGGTCCGTGAGTTCGAGCCCCGCGTCGGGCTCTGGGCTGATGGCTCAGAGCCTGGAGCCTGTTTCCGATTCTGTGTCTCCCTCTCTCTCTGCCCCTCCCCCGTTCATGCTCTGTCTCTCTCTGTCCCAAAAATAAATAAACGTTGAAAAAAAAATTAAAAAAAAAATTAAAATGGATAGGTCTCATCCACAGTCTATGGCATCTACATGATTCTATCCTAGGGAAGTCACTCCTAGAGAAGGAAGCACCTGGTTGATGAATGACTAAATGTGGGAGGTCATGGTTGAATTCATTGAACAGAAGAAACTGAGGCCTGATGGCCAACCTAAAGGAGGTGTGTTTCCCACAGCCCATGTCACATGCTCAGCTTCTAAGAACTCAGAGAGGATTTATATCTCACCCTTCCACGACATAGGTCAAATATGAACCCTCTTTTTGGATCAAGGGAAAAGTAACTCTTGGCCACATATGGTGCAGCTTTGGCTCCAAATGTCATGTGTAGAGCTCCCCCTGAAGCCCACAGAATTAGCAGGTTCCATCATGGAATTAGGTAGATTGCTAATTAGCACGTGCACCTGCAACCAGAGGGAAATTAATTTTCCATTCTGACCTGTGATTTCTAATCAATGTTACCTTTAATCAAATGCTTGATGATCACAATTTGAGTTTCATTTAAACCACCTGCCTGAGCCAGAGGTAGGAGGTGGCCCAAGGATGGCAGCCCAGAAGACAGATCCTGTCATCTGGGCCTTTGGTCTCAGCCAGAAAAAATGGCATCACAGAGAGGAAGGACAGAGAAATAAAAGAATGCATTATATGGGATAAAAGTCATGGGATCTACAGAAGAGCCCCACATCCATGTGGTTGATTTCACTGCAAGTAAGTTTTACATGACAGGGGGCTGCGGGCAGCAGGCACAATGTTGGCTTGAAGACATGGTGCTTGGAGGAGCTACGGATGGGCTCTTGAGTTCTAATCCTTTCCTTCTGTCTTATTTTACCTTCCTACAAAAGGGGGTCATGGGCAGAAAAAGAGCTACACAGAAGCTCACTTTGGAAAATCTCTTGAAATGGGATCAGCAAGATTGATGCAGTTAATAACTTTAAAAGTAATAACTTTAAAAGTAAAAGCAATCTCAGGAGATCTTTGACTTTTTAACAAAATGGGGGAAAGGTGGCCAGCATTCAAAACAGAATAGTGGTAATTATATGTAGAAAGAAGTCCCTAATGAACCTGAAAACAAAGCTTTAAAGAAAGAGAAAGAACATCAGCTCCAAATACTGTTTATGTAACCTCAGGGGGGTTGAACAACCAAGAACTTACAGTGCCTGAAACACGGTGAGCAAATGAGATGGAAGGCAGCTGAGCGTTAAGAAATAGAGTTTTTGGCACAAGGTCAAAGAGAGTGAACGGATGTGGTAGGGCTGAGGAAGAGGGAGGGAACCGGGGGTGAGCACAGCTTTCATGTTGAAAGAAAGTTAGCAAAAATAAAAGCTTGGTTGCTGAAGAAAACCCATAGAGGGAGGAGGGTTCTGTTAACTGGAGGCGTGAAGGGCGGCTTTGCCCCATGTTTCCGGACGTCTACCCCAAGGGCCTGGAGCCCAGGCACCACGCCAACAGCACTGAGGCAATGCTCCTTTTCAGCCACCTGGTATCACTCAGCTGAGCCGGCTGTGAGCTGTGGTGGAAACTACCAGAAAAGCATGGCAGCCTGGAACTATGCATCCCTCCTCTATGTTTACTGAGTGCTGGACCAGGCCAGATCTTGGAGCCAGTCAAGTGAACAAACACTGAGGAGTCCTGCCCCATGCACTCAGAGCCAAGCCAACTGAAGCAGAAGTACTGGGATCCACAGCAGTCAATTACTGTGGTTGAATAATCACAATAATTATTTAGATGTGAACATCCTCACAAAGGGCTTCCACACACTTTAGCTCTCTGGTCACCAGTGACCCCGTGAGACAAATGACACAGATCCTACTAATGACAGCATATGTCTAACATATTAGTGCACATACTAGTTATTAGTATGCATACTGTTTGTTAAACCATTTTACAAAGGAGAAAATCAAGTCTTGGGAAAGTTTCAAAATTGTCGAGGGGCAGAATGTGGATAACACATTGGGTATATAAACCAAATGGCCCAGGAATCTGAGCCTACTGGAACCTCAGGATGGTCCTACATGCTCATGGAAAATCCTTCTTATGTGAGCCTTCTCCTTTCCCTGCTCCATTGCCTGTCTAGCCATTCCTCTCCTCCTCAGGGACCCCTCACCTTCAGCAGTTGTGCCTATTTCACTCACTCATTCATTCAGCTAATATTTATTGCTTACCTACCATGCACTAGGCACTGTGTTAGGTGCTACTACCACATACCTCTTAACTTAAAAATAACTTTTCCAATGACATAAAAAGACCTGCTTTATTTATGTGAAATCCACTTAAGATAGAAATTTAAGGAATTTTAAGTAGTGTACCATAATTTTGTTAGAGAGGGGATAGAGCTGCCTGGGGGAAAATGTTGAAGCAAAAGAACTAAAATACAGGGCACTCTGAGGAAGGAGCACTGAACCAATCTGTTGTGGACATGTGGTTTGAGATTAAGGCTGGACACACAGGCTGCAGATCAGTCTGAGAAGCCCTTGAATCCAGGCCTGTTTGGAACTATTTGCACAGGCAGGACATTCCAGGGCAGCAAATGAAAGGCAGAGGCAGAATAATTCTCTTTAAAGAAAGATGTCTAGGGGTACCTGGGTGGCTCAGTCAGTTAAGCCTCCAGTTCCTTTTTTTTATTGTTTTTAAGTTTATATATTTATTTATTTTGAGAGAGAAAGTACTAGAAGGGCAGGGGAGCGACAGAGAAAGAGAAAGAGAGAGAATCCCAAGCAGGCTCCACACTGCCAGCACAGAGCCTGATGCAGTGCTTGAACCCAAAAACTGTGAGATCATGACCTGAGCCAAAGCCAGAAACCCAACCCACTGAACCACCTAAGCGCCCCTCTAGTTCTCGATCTCAGCTCAGGTCATGATCTCACTGTTTGGTTCGAGTTGGCGCCCCATGTCAGGTTCTGCACTAATGGCCTGGAGCCTGCTTGGGATGCTGTCTCTCCCTCTCTCTCTGCCCCTCCCCTGCTTTTCTCTCTCTCTCTCAATAAAACTTTTAAGAAAACAAAGAAAGATGTCTAGGGGGTAGGAAATCTAAGGCACCTGCGCACACTCAAATAAGCACTCAACCAAGGCTTCCTGAGTGAGCAAATCAATGAATGAATCAATGAGTACAGAGACGGCAACCAGCATCCTTGTCAAGAGGGTTGTCAGTGTCTCTTTGGCAGGAACAGTCTGCCTGTGAGCAAAAGAAGAGGCTGCCCATGAAGGCTATGATGTCACTGCATCAGGCTAGGATGCCCCCACATTCATCAGTCATGTGATGGTCACAGCAGACCTGCACACACGGCTGGAGATAGGCCTACAGAGGGAAGGAGAGACGTGATGGGAACACGGTTGTCATGGGGCTCTCGGTGAAGAAAGGAGGGGAGACACATGCAGGGGAGAGCATGCCTGAGGCAGTCTGCTTCCCACCCCACACCTCAGATCACCCTTGCTCTCCTTATGGGGTTGGTGCCATGAAGTTAGACCCACAGGGATAGACCTGCTACAGAATTTCCTCTTTAAAATGTCTGGAGTGGCCAGTTTTTCTCTTGTAAAAGGAGGGTCACACACTGAGCTGCTTTCTTTATAGGAGTGTCTGAGGTCCCCCTCAGTGACATTTCAGGGAAGAAGCTACATCTGTGGAGGTAGCACCACCATTATTCACATTCACGCACACGTTTTCCCACCTGTAATAAAAGTCACCCCACCACTTCCTCATTCTGACAAAGTTTCACCCACTTAAAAACTCTCCCCCATTGTCCCTCTCTGGATGCTTCCTGAACTTTATGAAGCAAGAGTCACAGAAGGCAACCAGGAGGCACAGAGAGAGCTGGTAGGGGCCCCAGAACGCACAACCACGTGGGGACAGAGGCAGGGAAGGACTTCATGGGACTAAGTATTAATATGAAGGGCTGAAGAGTCCTTTGTACACCTAAAACTAATACAATGTTATATGTAAATTATGTCTCTGTGAAAAGAGGGGGTCCAGATGTCCTATTACCAATAATAACTATATGACCTTAAGCCTTCCTTTTGGAATAAATAAAACAATCGCACTAAAGCAGTATTACCCAAATGATTTCACATCTTTATTCCATTTACCCTCACACACACTGGGAGTCACACATAATTCTCAAGGACCCTGAGACCCCTCTGGGTGACAGAAGCAAAGGTTGAACAGAAATGACCTCTAACATCTATCTTGATGCTTTAGGCTCAGGGCCAAAGATTCTGTATATTTGTGTAGAGAAAAGTGGGCAGAATTGCACTTTTCTATTTTAGCTATTCATTTGAAAGCATTGTCAACTGCCAATGCTGATACCCTTCAATGCTTATGGTATGATATGATAAAAAGTTTAGAGAGCTTTTTATCCTGGACAGTTGGGGTCAAGGTGCTTGGGCTACGGAAGAAGACAATGGAGAAGGGGCTCAGAAGCATTGAAAGGTTGACTCACTGAACCCCATGCCTTTACTCCAGCATGCCAGTCACAACTAAGTCACTGGCATGGAAACATGCCATCCATCCACTGGGAGAGCAGGGGCAGGTGAGGAACACTTTTTGGTACAGTGCTGGAAGGGCCAGCATCCTTTTAACAGGGCTAAATTGCCATACAATTTATTATGGCTCAGGGTTGACTTCACACTTTCTGTTAGCCATGAGGCTCAGGCATCAGTGATAACTTGTCAGTATTCAGCAATGCATTTTTAAATGTTACCAGGAAGTCCTTGAGCTCAGACAGTTGGCTCTTCCTTGCGTCTGCAGGACATATATTTTAATCTAGAGAACAGAAGTCGGTGTTCCCTTGCAGGAGTGCTCCATGAGTGGCAGCTCTAGAAGAGATGGAGCAGGTGGGGTCAGGCAAGGAAGTGTCATCTCGGGGGAGAAAGAAGGCGAATGGCAGGGAGGTGACCATGCATGGTGGGAGAGCCAACCTCACCTAACCTACCCGTCTCCAGAGGCCACGGGGCGCTAGCAACCCTGGGCCTTGTTCCTGGCCTTACTCTTGCTTTGGATTCCCTGGCAGAGTAACAAACAACATTTGCACAGCACCATTTCATTCAAGATGCTCATCCACATTGATCTCCCAGTAACCCCGTGAGGTTTACCACCATTGAGAGGAAGGCAACCGAGGCTAGGAAGGAGGAGGTGGGGCAGGCTTACATCCCCAACCTCTTAGTTTAAGGCTCCCTGAGCTTCCTCAGTTTCACACTGCCTTCAAAGGAGGAAAATTACTCTTGTCTTAAAAATTCAACCTTTCCTTGGGGCTTCAACAGCTCCCCCTTGAAGACCCTGCCAAGAAACAGGATGTCCAGGCTCTGGGTGGGGTCCAGGAGTGCCCTTCAGTGCTCCAAAAGGGAGCACGTCCAGCAGTGTGAGTAACACACAGGGAACAGTTAAGAAACTATGCAGAAGCAGGTGTTAAATAAAAATATTGCAACTACAGAAGGCACGCATGAAGATAACAATGGATATAAAAACAGAAATACATGTGCTTTGATATGACTAGTTCTGATTTTTTTTCTTGACATTAAATTGTTTTTAATGATTTTTTTAAGTAATTGGCAGCTCTGAACTAGGAGCTATCATGAAATAAGAATGAGAGGGGCCATTCTGACCTTCCTCCCAGCCTAAAGGGCTCTGAGTTTTAAGGATATATTTCTCCCACTTAACTGCACGACTTATCCAGTCATTCATGGCCCCTCAGAGCTGGGAGATCATGATGGCTAGCCAGTCTTCTTTCCCCTTGCCTCAAAGGTAAGAGGGCACCAAGGGGACAGTCAATACCTCAGACATGCAAAAATTAGCCATTGAGAAAAATATGCTTTCTTCCACGTACTGAATCCTTCTCAACTGTTTCCCCAGCCTGGGAAAGGCCTTGTGCAGACTTACCTCCCTCTCTTCTGCTCAGCTCTGGACTGGCATGCACTGGGAGTATCCCCACCAAAGCAAGAATGTGGCCTGGGGCTGGAACATGACAATCAGGGTCTTCAGGGGGTGGAGGGGGTTCACTGACAATTATGCCTAGATAGGAGGCATCCACTGGGACTGTCCCAGATAGACTGTGAGAAGCTAGAAATCTGGGAATTAACCATGTGGCCACCGAATCTCAGCATAAAGCTCTAACTGGGTGACTTTCACATTTTTTTATAATGTTACCAAAGCATAATATAGAAATGCTATAGACTAAATGTTTGTGTCCTTCCAAAGTTCACATGTGGAAACCTAATCCCCAGTGTGATGGTGTTTGGAGATAGGATGTTTGAGAGGTATGTAGGTGATGAATGTGGCATCCTCATGATGGGACTAGGACCCCTATAAGAAGAGACATGGAAGAGCTTGCTTCCTCTCTCTGCCACAGAGGACATAAGGAGAAGAAGGCCATCTGGAAAAGGCTCTCACCAGAAATAAATCAGCCGGCACCTTGATCTTAGACCTCCAGCCCCCGGAACTGGAGAAATCAATTTTTGTTGCTTAATCCACCCAGTCAATGGTGTTTTGTTGCAGCAAAAATTTTGTTATAGCAAAATTCCCTGACACCATCTATTCTAGAATCTACCTGCAAATTTTTGAAGTTTCTGAGAGTAGCTATGAAAAAATTCAAAGAGATTAAGGACTATTAGCCAATGTCACCAGCTTCTTATAGCCTTAAACTGACAAACATTATTTGTAAGATACAGTTTATAAATTGCCCCAATTTTATCTTCTTGAATAAGGGTGTAGAGAAATTTTTATGATAACATTTATCTTATCTTCTTGAAACCACAAACTGTTTTACCCAGAAGTAAAAGCAGTGGTCACAAAACATAGGCACACTATCTTGAAAGAGAGATGAGAATCACTAGGTAGAAACAGAATTCTAACAGTGGTACCCTCAGACATCAGCAAAATAGTGGCAGGAATGTCTGGCAGCAAAAAGCTATTTTTTTTTTATTTTTTTGAATGTTTATTTTATTTTTGAGACAGGGAGAGACAGCATGAACAGGGGAGGGTCAGAGAGAGAGGGAGACACGGAATCTGAAACAGGCTCCAGGCTCTGAGCTGTCAGCACAGAGCAGCAAAAAGCTATTTTAAATCTCATTTCAGGGACTTTATTTTTTCTTTTATTATTTTGTACATAACAATTTTCTGCAATGAACATGCTTTACTGTTGTAATTAGAAGAGAAATTTTTTAAAAACACTGTCTAGTTGTCCTGTTTTCTAGATTTCTTTGGTCACTGAGGTTTGAGGTCGCTCATTGTAAGGGACAGCAGTTTTGTTTTGTTTTGTTTTGTTTTTTTTTTCAACGTTTATTTATTTTTGGGACAGAGAGAGACAGAGCATGAACGGGGGAGGGGCAGAGAGAGAGGGAGACACAGAATCGGAAACAGGCTCCAGGCTCTGAGCCATCAGCCCAGAGCCTGATGCGGGGCTCGAACTCACGGACCGCAAGATCGTGACCTGGCTGAAGTCGGACGCTTAACCGACTGCGCCACCCAGGCGCCCCAGGGACAGCAGTTCTATAAGCTCTGTCAATCCTCGGGACATTGCTGCTAACTTAGAATAGTGCAGTAATTGATGATTATGATATAATGATATTCCTGACTCATCATGAGAAGATGAATTACAATATGTATTTTCTGCTTAGAAAAGCACAGAAGTATTTGTATACAGCATAAAGGTGGTCATGAAAAACAGTGACTTTTTAAAGATTTTACAATACAAAGATTTGAACCATTAATGATCTGGAAAATGCATCTTGGTGAGCACTCACTCCACAGAGACACCTGGCCAACAGGTGATGCTGTGCATAGGTGAACAGCATGGACACAATCTGTCTGATGCCCGAGAGCAGTCATTGCTTTTCCCCAGAGAATGCTCACAGACAAGGTGGTGCACCAGCACATGCCTCTGTTTTAAACCATTTATTTTTTCCTGACAAACAAAAAATCAGTCTGTAAAGGTCAGGGTGGGCAGGAACAGAACTTGCTGAGTATTCGGGTGTTTCATTTGGGAAAAGGAAAGAGGCAGAACTGAAAGTCCGCTCTGATCGTGGTGTTGATGATTCCCAGAGGCAACCTTCAGCTATCAGCATCACCCCAGGGAGCTGCGGCTGGACTTCTGGTCCTCTTCCCCACTTCCTGCGGCAAGGCTGAAGGACAGAAGGGTGAAGGTGGAGGGGCACAGTGTGACCGGAGCCTGGCGGTATCAGCAGAAGCACTGACTGGAGCGCTGGCCTCCTGATGTGGAGCACAGTGTCAATCAGTGGCAGATGCAGCAGGCAGGCTGGGGCCCACAGCTCGGTGCCACTGTTTCCAGAAAGCTTTTGAAACGTGCAAGCTTCTGTGCAGGCCAAACGGACGCTTGTGTAAGAGCCACATGCCTTGGTCGATCCTAAGGCAAACTCCTGCTTGGCCCCAGGGTCCATTTCAACATCCAGAGCACTTCTTAATCTCCAGAGAGGTGAAAGTCATGTCCTTACAAAGCCTCTTCTCATTAGGAAGGAGAGATCATCTTTAAAGTGACATCATTTGATTCCCAAACACCTACTTGGCTGCTTCTGCAGACCCTTTTTACTTTGTTTCTTGGCCCCTTTTTACTGAACCTTGGGGTGCCACCCTGCTGCTCAACTGTGCAGTAAAGGCTCCTAGTCCTTGGAGGGTCTGCACACAAGCCCTTGTTGCCTGGGTCATTGCTGGCAAATGATTAGCTACCAGAGAGCTCAACCGTCCTCACCTCTGCTTCCTCTTCTTCCATCCCTAACACACACTTGCCGCATCCCCTTCCATCCATCTTCTCCTCAACATCCTCAGACCCATAAATCTCTGTCTGGTGCCTGGATGCATTTGCTAGCCAGAGCCCTTCTTTGCCATCATTTCTCACACAAAGACACTCAGGACTGTGTGTCGTTTATTACTTGACTAGCACTAACCAAATCGCCCCCATCCGTAAATAGATCACATGCATCTCCCTTATTCTGTCTTCTTCAGGACTCTGTGTCTCTGCCATAGATCCCTCTCCACCACTTCCCGGAATTGCCCCTTTTTCTGGAAAAGGGATTTGAAAAGATTTGGAATGGTTCCTGCTTTCAGAGGCAAGAAGCGTGACCCATTTGGCTTTAAGGCCCCCTCTGAGACTGGGAGCCAGGCTGGGAGTGATGCTCCCTGTGTCTTCTCCCACCTTGACAATTGGGGTCTTCTAGGCTCTCACTGAACATTTCTGCCACCACATCCTCCCAAGAAGCAATCTACCCTCTCAATGCCCAGATTTCCACTTTGTGAATTTCTTCTTGTGGACTACATAGTTTTTTTGGTATGCCTTAACTGTTAAAACTAAAAACACTCTCTGTTGTGGGTATTACTCATAAAGAAAGCCTGTCCAGGTCCAGGGATGTCATTCAGTTATGATATACTCTCTCTGCACCTGTAGCAGAGCTCACTGAATAACTGTGTCATTCACACTGGAATCTACAACTCTGAGGGCTTTTCTTCTTTGCTTTCACTAAAAATATCCCTAATCTCTGGAACCCTCATCTGACCTCCTCGACTGAAGGCTGTCCAAATGTGAAGCTGCTACCAGGAAGTCTAACCCTGACCTCCTTCATTTGATCTCTGCCTGTTTCATAAACTGGGGGAAAGGTTATTACAGGCTTCTTGTGGTGGCTTGTCTTCTCCGATGTTCCCTTGAATGGCCAATCTTTGAACAGTGTGCTGGCAGCATCTCTGCTGTTTACTCTGCTTGTGTTCACTGCCTACGGCTTCCTTTGTTGTTTTGCAAATGGTCCTTCATATGCTTCCATATCTTTCTAGCACGTCATGCCTCCCTTCAGAAGCCCCTTCCCAGTATTCACAATGAAGAAGTCATGAAAGAAAATGAAAAAAATTACAAGTAGTGTCAAAACATGTCCCAAATGGTTCCCTGTTCAAACATCGTTGCTCCAATTGAACACACAGCCCCCAAATGACCCACTTTTGTTTCTTTACCACCTGTTTTTCCCTCCACTCTGTAAATACTCGCTTAGAGCAGGTGATCCTCAGAGCTCTGTCACTGGAGATAAAGACAAGGGCCATGCTGATTTAGGTGATTTCAGAACTATATTGATTGTAAAGAACCAAACTCAGGAACCAAACTCAGGAACAAAACATAGAACCCCAGGCTTTTATTATCATGTGGCTGAATAAGCCAGATTCAGTCAGTTTATTCACCAGTTAAGAGGGAGATGGATGGATAGATAAATGAGTAGAGAGATTGATTCTTTTTAAATCGGTATGAACCTAGGGGCGCCTGGGTGGCTCAGTCGGTTAGGCAACCGACTTTGGCTCAGGTCATGATCTCACGGTTCGTGAGTTCAAGCCCCGCTTTGGGCTCTGTGCTGACAGCTCAGAGCCTGGAGCCTGCTTCCAATTCTGTGTCTCTTTCTCTGTGCACTTCTCCTGCTCGTCCTCTGTTTTTCTCTGTCTCTCAAAAAATAAATAAATGTTAAAAAAAATTAAATAGGTATGAACCTAAGTAGAAATTGCATACTGGAAAAAAATCAGTGAGCCTAAAATCAAACCAGCACATCAAACTGCTGAACCAAAGTAAGAGCTATTGACTTGAGTCTGACCACAGAAAAGACTCTTCCAAGATAACCTGGATGCTATGTCCTTTCCCCGAGGAAGGATCTGACCTAGAATATATGTGTCTGTGACAACAATCACATGTTCTAAGTGCATTTTAAACTAAATTCCCTTTTACCTCTGCTCCATAGATATTGAGGGCATGCTATGTGTCGACACCATTCCAGTGCTAGGGTCCCAATCAATGGTGAGTGGGCAAAACCCTGCTATCCTTAGAGATAGTGATAGAGTTTATTGGGGGAAAAACTTAAGTAAGCAAATTCGTAACTCCATTTGTGGCAAGTGGTGTACATGCTTATAACAGGGGAGCTTGACTGGAGGGTCTGGAATAGTTCCTGTATCAAGTATGGGATCCAATATCAAGTACTCCTCCATGAAGTAACATCATAGCTGAGCCAGTTCCTAAAGGATAAGTTACAGTTAATAACTGTAAAGGCTGAAGAGTGGAGAGGTATGGTGCAGACAAAGGGGAAAGGATGTGCTGTGGTGGGTGGGAGGGGGGTGCAGGGTGTGGCTGGAATGGAGGGGGGGTGGCATGTATAGTAATGGTGTGTGGTGAGCGGCCAGATCTAGATGGGCTTCCGAGGCAGAGAGGAAAATTGGCTCCCAGAGCAACAGGGAGTCTTTGGAAGGACTTCTTCAGGAGGGTGGGTGGGGAGAAGGGTGACATGAGTCTGTATTGGAAGAAGACCACTCTGGCTCAGGATGGGTATGGATTAACGGCCACAGTGCATGCAGGAGGCCAGTTAGCAGGTGGCAGGTTGTTCTGAGGGGCTAAGGCCTCCAGGAAGTAATTTTGCAGTTTTGCTCCTGATTCCTTCTATCCTCCTTTGAGAATCTCAATTCCTGGATCTGTTTGCTGGTGAAAGGTACTTTCTACCTTTGGAGAGAAGCTAATTAATACGATAATAAGGATAATTCTTTATCCTTGTAATAGCAGTCTTCATGTTAAGTCTCTGCATGGCAATATTTCACTTTAAGTTACAAACTGACAAGATGACCATCTTGATACAATCTAAGTTACAATCTGCCATTTCTGACCTTTCATTGATTCTAATCCTGAAGCAGTCGTCTGATTTTAAGAAAACCATTACTAGTGCAAATGCTCCTTTCTAAACAACAAGCATCATTACCTTTATTTAATTAACGAAGCATCTGTGAGATGTGGAAATCAGGGATGTATCTTCTTGCCATTTTAACTAAAATTCTCCTCACCTCAGTACCACTTCCCCCACCTCCAGCAAACTTCAGCGTGATTATCCTAAAGGCAAAGACAGCACACACATGATAATGGGAATGCCATGCTCAGTCCTAGAGAGACTAGGTGTCTAGTCCCGGTGAGAAGGGTGTCTCACCCACTTCCAGACGGAGCAGACTCTGCCCCTGAGAACAGACCGTTGCCCTCTGGGTTTGTTTGCCACACCTCATGGATGGCTAACTGCACTACATATCTGACGGTCACATTTCCATTACCAAAATAGCCACTGGCCTCATTGGTCAGTTTTGCTCAATAAAAAATCACCATAGAAAAGGAATGGGAAAAACAAGCAACTAGGAAAGTAGCTTCAACCAAACTGGGTGAGGTAACATTTCAAAGGCCTTCCTTCATTTCATACAAGAGTTTCTCTAAATCTGCCCAAGAGCTCCTGAGAAAAGAAGCAGGAGGTCGAAGAACCAGGCCAGCCAGCAGCAAGACAAGATACCACTGCCCCTGCTGTCCTGGGATTTGCAGGATCTTTTGCTTCTAGGGAATGCATGCTTGCTCTCATTCTCTCTCTCTCTCTCTCTCTCTCTCTCTCTCTTTTTCTCCCCACCTCAGAAGCTGACAGCAGGGATAGAGCATACTGAGATGTCAAGCCAGTGATTCCATGGAGCCTCAGGATTATACCAAAGAGGTTAAATCACTCAGCTGCCTCCACAGCATTAGAAAAATAGTGACAGACTCTGGGCATGGATGAATAGACAGCACTTCTAGAATCTGAATTCTCACTGGTCCTTCAGAGTAAGAGACTTTGGCAACCAGAGAAAGGCAGGGGCTTTGCCTAGGTGTGAATAAAAAGCAGTGCCCTTTCTATGCTGATTAAAGAAAAGAGAGAGAGAGACAGAGAGAGAGAGACAGAGGAAGAATATAGTCAATATAGATACATGTTGATGAAAAAGAAAAGTTAGACTCTCTTTAAAAAAAAAGTCAGTGGGGCACCTGGGTGGCTTAGTTGCTTGAGTGTCCAACTTCAGCTGGAGTCACAATCTGACAGTTCATGGGTTCAAGCCCCACGTCGAGCTCTGTGCTGACAGCTGGGAACCTGGAGCCTGCTTCTGATTCTGTGTCTACTTCTCTCTCTGCCCTTCCCCTGCTCTCTCGCTCTCTCTCTCTCAAAAATTATAAACATAAAAAAAACTTATACTTTCACTCAGCAGGTTCAGAACAGCCAGATCTTCATGCACCAAGCTTTGCAGTGAAATCCGGAGAACAGTTTCTCCTCTGAAGTCTACCTCTAAACCACCCTTCACACTTCAGCTTCCATGCCATTCATTATGTGTCATTTCTACAGTAGTTAACTAACTTTGAGTTAACTAATAGTTAACTTCCCCATTGTATGTGCCAGTGATCACCACAATTACACTGAATAAAAAGGCACCCCAAAACTCATTGGCTTAACATCATCACTTATTCTCACTCATGTATATTCAGATTGTCTGGGAGTCAACCAACCAGGAGTCAAGTGACCAGCTGGCCTTGGCTCTGAGCAGTGAGCTGGGCCCAGCTCTGTCCCACATGTCCATATGTGTTCCCCACAACTCCCCGAGTTCTCTTACTGTCCTTATTTGTCAAAGAGAGGATGGAGAACAGACCCTGAGGAACTTACCCAGGTCCATACCACACACATTGTTGGAGCTGGGGTTCAGAGCCCTGGTCTGGCTCTGCATCCTGCATCCTTCACCCCCATACTGTACTGAACACTCTACAGAAGGTGTCTGAGAATGTGAGTGTGCAGGGAGAGGGACCCAAATACACTGGGTGCTGGAGAACTCTGTCAGAAACGATGCTGCTTGAAATAAGAGAAAGACAGATATATGATTTCACTCATGGAATTTAAGAAACAAAATAAATGAACATGGGGAAAGGAAGCAAAAGTAAGATAAAAAGAGAGGGAGGCAAACCATAAGAGACTCTCAAATATAGAGAACAAACTGAGGTTTGCTGGTGGGGTATAGTGTGGGGGGATGGGCTAAATGGGTGATGGGCATTAAGGAGGGCACTTGTTGGGATGAGCACTGGGTGTTGTAAGTGATGGATCACTATTTCTGTTCCTGAAGTCACTATTACACTATATGTTAACCAACTTAGATTTAAATTAAAAAAGAAAAGTTGGGGGGGGGCGGGTCACCTGGGTAGTTCAGTCGGTTAAGTGCCCGACTTTGGCTCAGGTCATGATCTCACAGTTTGCGAGTTTGAGCTCTGCGTCAGTCTCTGTGTTGACAGCTCAGAGCCTGGAGCCTGCTTCAGATTTTGTGTCTCCCTCTCTTTCTGCCCCTCCCCCACTCACATTCTTCTCTCTCTCAAAAATCCATAAACATTTTAAAAATTTAAAAAAATGCTGCTTCTAACTTGGTTCAGAGTCCTGGGAAATTATACAAGATACAAAGTTCACCTCTTTCTTGCACAAGTTTACCAAGGAGTCACAAACTCTTTCTAAAATAGAAATTGACTGAGGGACACGTTTCTATTTAATAAAACCATCCCAGTATTTGTTAAATAATGAATGTTTTCTCTCTTATTTAATGATACAGACCATAGATGCTGAGAAAAGAGACCCAAACTCTAAGGGAAAAAGAGTCCAAACCACAGGGAGGCCATGCCTGGGGCACACAGGCTCAGAACACATTAACATCAGGTTTTTGAAGTGAGTTATTGCCACATGGCCTTCAACATAGCATGAATGTGTCTCCTTGTTTCCATTCAGGACCCTTGTTTCTATCTCTCAGTCTACATTTTGTGACGCAGCCACATTGAAAAGAAAGGCTATATATTCATGGGCAGAAGACATTTATCGTCTAGCAGAAGAAAATTATTCCAACAGCTTATTAAAAAAATAATTTATTTAAATTATTGTAGGTCTTGCTGGCCCATAAACAATGCATATCAAATTTTGTCCTTAAGACATGTGAATTCTGGTTGGCTTGTCGTATTGTCTAGTAAGCTCAGAATTGGAATAGCTCCATTGCTGTTCAAGAGTGGAGAACAAAATTACTGTAACTGACTTTCGAACATCAAACCTTACCTAGAAACAAGCCAGAAATGAGAGTAGGCAAAAGCCATTAAGAATGATTAGGAAGAGATTACCCTGCACTTTGCAATATAAACATGTTTGAATAGACATCTGTGTATGTCAAAGAATTGCTTTACCACCAGCTTGCCAGAAGCACACACTACTCTGTTTTTCTAATCATGTGTTTGTGCATTATTAAATCATCTGTGACCCAAGCGTCCTGATACCTCCCATTAACTTCTCATGGTGGTCAGGTGTGCCTCTAAAGTGAACCACCCATTTTACAAGTAAGAAAAGTGCTTTCTTCAGGGCAACAAATCATTACACTGACAGTGATGCATAGAACCTCTTAAGCTATTATAATTACCTCTTTGACAAGATTCCATTAAAGTTTTCTAAAAGGAAGCAACAAAACCCCAAGCCACTTGCTCCTTCAGAAAAAGTCAGTTATAAAGTTAAAAGTTAATCATCAAGAAAACCTATGGCTCCCGTAGTGACAGTTTATGTATGAAAAAAATGCTAAACTAAAAAGTATATCACATCGAAGAAAGAAAGAAAAAAAGAAAGAAAGAAAGAGAAAGAAAGAAAAGTGCTTTTTGTACTGATGATAAAAAGAAAGATATTTTTGTAAAAATCTGCTATAAATTTGATCTCACTTTTCAAGTATGAATTAAATGACTGATAGGACATGTCTGTAGAGATGAATCCCCTAGTTGATACTGAGCAGGGAAGAAAATGGATATCCTTATTGAGCTGCTTGCCCAAGGAAGGAGCTAGAAACTAATGGCATTAGAAGTAGAGAAAGTGTGTGAATCAGCCAGTGGACAAGAAAGTATCAGAGACACTTGGTTGGAGTATTGCAAACTGGGCCAAAAAAGTGTCAGGCAGGTACTAGCAAATTAATTCCTTTCATCCCTGCTGTAAGCAAAGAG